>NC_088201.1:137992375-138257375 GCF_037126465.1 Ornithodoros turicata
ACACTGCGAATTTTGTGGAATCGAATTTAGCCGACATACGCGGAAGGTATCGCATCCCGACCACACCCGCTTCGTACAGCCCGGTTCTTCGAATTTTGTCGCGACGCTCTGTGATACGTGTAACCTTACGTGTCGTAATACCAAGAAACTCGTCGTGTGCGTGCACAACCTGCAATACGATTTGAGCTCCCTTCTCCGCCACATGCACGTTCTAAATCTGGGCTAGCCGTGGATCTTAGCTTCGAGTTCGGAAAAGGTAAGAGGGTTTAACATTGGCGATCTCCATTTCCGCGATACCACGCAGTTTTTCAACCTGTCCTTGTCGAACCTGGTGGAAACCCTACTCGCAAGCGGTGGCGAGAACGCGTTTCATTGTACCCGTCAAATGTATGGTGACCGTTTCCGGCGCCTCCTCAGGAAGGGCACTTACCCATACACCTTCGTCGACAGTTTCGAATCGTACAATTTGCCCGCACTACCGCTAAAGGAACCTTTCAAAAGTGACCTGAACGACCAAGAGATCACAGACGAGGACTATCAGTACGCCCTCGAGATTGTCCGAATGTAAGAACCTCGGTGGTTACACGCGTCTCTACGTCACGCTCGACGCTTGTCAGCTCTGCGACGTCGTGCTGTATTTCAGGAAGATTGCGCTAGAGACGGATGGGATGGATATCCTACGTGCCATGTCCCTCGTCAGTTACGCGTGGAGTAGCGCTCTGAAGCTCACCAATGTCAAACTCGAGCTCATGAGCGATCGCGAGATGTACGAAACGATCGAGAAGGGAATCAGGGGAGGCATTTGTAACAGCTTCCACAGATACTGTCGGGCAAATCACGAGGGGTGTGACGATTACGATCCCCAGCAAGGAAATACTTTTATCCAGTACCTCGACCTGAACAGTTTGTACCCGTACGCGATGACTTCCCATCTTCCAACAGGAGGTTTTGAGTGGGTCGATCCTTTGAGGTGGAGCGAGATCGATTTTCTCAACATTCCTCACGGTTCGGACGTGGATTACGTGTATGTGCTAGACTTGTTGTATCCCGAAGAACTGCACGTGCTCACCAGGGATTTTCCGCTGGCACCCGAACACAGGTGCGTGGACGAGAACGAACTGTCCAGCACTTGAAACATCCCAGATAACCATCAACGTCCCGAGGACATCCATGTTTTGTCATAACGTCCAGATCCATGATGGATGTCCATCTGACATTCCATGGATATCCAAAAATATCCATAAATTTCCTGCATTCATCCAGGGGTGACGTTGCAAGAGGGACGTCCCCTGGATGTCCTGTAGATATATATTTCGGACGTGTCGTGAAATTGACAACGAGGCTAACAGTTTTAAGGTGTGGTGCATTCTGGTCACAGCTAATATTAACTACATGCCTGAAATTACATAATGTAACTTTTTGTTGCCCAATATTAGCAGCTATGTTCAGTTTGGATTGGCGTCGTGCGAGAAATATTACTCCAGCTTCATTTATTCAATACCTCCATAAATTAATGTGCATATAACTGTGACAGTATCAAATCGGAATACACGCTAGGTTCGCTTGAATCAAAGAGCAAGAAATGTTGCCTGGTGTCCACTGCTGATCGTCGTCTGCTACACTAACTGCACCGCCGCGACCAAGGCAGAAAGCGCCATGGATATCGACAATAGCGCCCACATTCATCATCATCATCCGCTCGCCTGTGCCGCCGGGCTTTCTCCAGTGGCTCTTTCCATTGTGCTGTTCCAAGTTTGAAGGTGGGCTTATTAAATGTGCACGAAGTTGCCGTGATGCCGAAAGTTAAGGCTAAAAGGTGTGTGTACATGAAGGCACTATACGGGCTGAAAAAAAAGGCTCCATGCGATTTCGGCTGACGCCCTGAATACGCTACGCGAGCAACACGAGTATCGTGCATCTTGTTCACGGGATCAAGATCAAGACCTTTGTGTACATGTTGATTGAAAGTGATGAGAACTGTGTTCTCAGCAGTCCCTCCAGTCAGCCACCCGTCGCCGAGGAGATCGAGGAAACTTATTCGTCGACGTCAGAGAGTGCTGAACAACAACTTGATTGTGAGATGATGAATGGCGTCCGAACAGTTTGCTGTTCAACAGTTTGAAACACAAAGTACTCAATGTAGGAAGGGAGTTGCCTCAGGACAGAAGCCGCCGATATTTCGAACAGAGACTGTTCTTCTTCTGGGCACCGTCCTCATCATTGGCATGGTATTTAAAGGGTTAGGTGTGACGTGTTTAAAGGTTCATGCGAATTGTGGGTCAACAGCCCGGAGGGAAGAAAGGGTCCGTACGGGTTTTTACGGCCGGAGTGAATGGCTGCTTTGTTAGAGTGTGGAGGGGATTATGTGAACGTAGTGATCTAGGCTACAGACCGGTTACAGAAAAATGGAAAGTTCACGAACACGTGGACGGAACGGGACAACAGGGAAGAATTGGCAAGCATAGCGAAAGATAAGGAGGTTATTGGTTACGTGGGGAAAACTCCAGAACGAGCAAAGTTTTTTTTTTTTTTTTTTTTTTTTAAATATATATTTGTGATACAAAGTTGTGGCATGCAATAAAGAGAGCAGAAAGCAGTGGCCATGCAGAACATAACAGATGATAATGGCGGTAGAAGGGAAAAGCATATTTTATTTGTGAAGCGTTTCTAGGGTGCCTTGTGATTTGTTGATACCGGACGGGTGAAGAGCGTTGAACTTGTATATGAGATAAGACTCCCTATCACGTCTGTCACGTGTGGATCTAAACCCGGTTTCTAGAATATATAGTTTAATGTTGTCAAAATTGTGACCAGGAACGTTAAAGTGTTCGGCGACTGCTTTGGGGAGTTTGTTGGACGTGTCGGTTCTGTGTCCGGTAAGGCGGTTGTTCATTTGTTGGCCGGTTTCACCAATGTATTGCATAGAGCAGTCGCCGCATTCAATGCAGTATATGACATTGGAGCTTGTGCATGTGAATGCGTGGTTAACGGGGTGGGTGTAATTGCTCGCAGTGCTTTTGATGGAGTTTGATGGATGGATGGATGATGGAGTTTGATGGAGAGTTATCATCTGTTATGTTCTGCATGGCCACTGCTTTCTGCTCTCTTTATTGCATGCCACAACTTTGTATCACAAATATATATTTAAAAAAAAAAAAAAAAAAAAAACTTTGCTCGTTCTGGAGTTTTCCCCACGTAACCAATAACCTCCTTATCTTTCGCTATGCTTGCCAATTCTTCCCTGTTGTCCCGTTCCGTCCACGTGTTCGTGAACCTTCCATTTTTCTGTAACCGGTCTGTAGCCTAGATCACTACGTTCACATAATCCCCTCCACACTCTAACAAAGCAGCCATTCACTCCGGCCGTAAAAACCCGTACGGACCCTTTCTTCCCTCCGGGCTGTTGACCCACAATTCGCATGAACCTTTAAACACGTCACACCTAACCCTTTAAATACCATGCCAATGATGAGGACGGTGCCCAGAAGAAGAACAGTCTCTGTTCGAAATATCGGCGGCTTCTGTCCTGAGGCAACTCCCTTCCTACATCTCTACCGGTTCGCTGGATTTCTACCCATCAAAGTACTCAATGTGATTTCCAAGGCAGAAGAGAATCGAGCCCGGCTGTACATGGTACGTTCACGCCAAATGTAAATGAAAAACCGCGTATTTTGACTTCTTTGAGGAAGTGGGCCGTTGAGTGTATAGCATATATGCTTTACATTAAGCATATGCTATCAGTGCCATATCAACCCGAATGATATCGCTCTCGCTCGTGACTTGGTGGGTACGGGAGGTAGGGAGGATATGGCACGGGAGGTGGGTACGCCCTTTTTTTCCCCTTATCAATTGCATAATTGATACAAAAAAGGCCACGCCTCCGGTTTTCAACAAATCAGGGGCGGGAACGCTGTCATTCGGGATTAGCAGGCTATGAGGTAAAGTTCGTTTTTAAGAGTGTACTGGTAACAATCTTGTGTCAGATTTACTTCAGTCTGCTCAAGACAAATTATTGTTGACATAATATTGTAATCATATTTTGAGCCGATATTCTGTGAATAGTGGATTGAAATTTTTGACAAAGTTCAGTTGGAGCCTGTCTAGGCAAGGGAGTGTGCTATCAAGCGAAGTTTGTACCGTAAAAGTTGATTTGAAAAATTCCTTTGTTACACTCTAAAGACAGAACTTCCCCACGATAGGGCTAGCCTCTAATTCCAAGAGAGAGGAGGGCGTACGCCTTTTTGTGTCAATTATCATATATCCAAATTGACACAAAAAGCCGTACGTACCGCTCTGTCCTCGAATCAGAAGCGACAACCCTATCATTCGTAGCAATGGTTGGCGCAGAGCGTGCTACGCGGGGAAGAGATGTTTTTCGAGAGCGGAAGGGAATATGTCTACCAAGACGTGGCAAACATAAAATGAAACTCAACAGTGTCCACCCTGTGTTCCTTTCTACTGTGCTTTTTTGTGTGTTTTTATTTGGAGTATTGTTACACGTACCTATAAAACAGAGAATGCTCTCTTGGACTGTAGAGTTTTAGAGAAGCAAATGACGTAGGGTACCGTCATGGGGTGGTGATTTTCCTACACTCTTAGAAATGAACTTCACCGCATAGCACGCTACTAACCAACCATCATCTCGAACGATATCGTTATCTGCCCTGATTTGTTGAAAACGGGAAGCGTACGCTTTTTCTGTGACAATTATGAACATCATAAGTGTCACAAAAAAGGCGTACGCCTCCCGTTTTCAACAAATCAGGGCAGATAACGATATCATGTGAGAATATGGCTGGCTAGGAGCGTGCTATGCGGCGAAGATCCTTTTTAAGAGTGTATGTCTGTAAATGTGTTCTTATATGCTCATAATTTCAACTTCTTTTTTTGTTTTAGCGAGCTGTGATAAACAAGATACAGTTCATTCTACACTATGTTACAGTTACTTCGTTGAAGTGCTCCTTATGATTACAGTCTCTAATAACTTTATTTATTTATTTATTTCTTCATGTAAGCACAAGCTGTGATATTTACTCACTTCCATGAAGTTTATAGAAGTATGTCACAAGGCTATAGTGACATTCCTAGGAATGTGATGTCATGTGTTTGCTGAATAAATTTGACTACGTTCGTTAAAGACTTTTGGTGTGACTTGTACTACCAGTTATATTGTGAAACATATATTGCAGACATTACAACATTATACACAGAAACATGATTGTCTGGGAGTATTCCGATCGGCAATTGTGCATTGTTTCAGGATAAGTGAGCTCGTGTGTATAAGGAGTGTAATACTAGAGCATACTTCCTCGAATAACCTAGGTGTAGTTCAGTGGAGCCAGCATGTAATTCGGCAACATACATAGCTTGATAGTCACTGTAAACCACATTTGTGAGGGTGGGCTAGGATGACCGTACAACATCCTTGAAGCGTCAGTAAGGACATCCACTGGACTGACCTGGGACATCTATGGATGCAACTTTGGCAGTAAATTTGACGTCCACAAGACGTCATAGGGATTTTTGTGGACATCCCTAGGATGTCCAGATGTCCCAAAACGAACGTCCACAGGATGTTCCTGGAACGTTGCTGGTTGTCTGGGATGCGTTGGCGCTAAACACCCCTCCCACAAAGACACTCTTGCTGACGTGCTACGACAAAGAACGCTACGTCGTTCATTATGCATTGCTCGCTCTGTACGTGAGGTTGAGCATGAAAATAAAACGAGTTCACAGCATCCTCTCGTTCCACCAAGACAACTTTTTGCGAACCTTCGTGCAGAGAAACGTCGCGTTGAGGAATGCCGCGACTACGAAATTCGAGAGACTTCTGTGCAAAACCATGTCGAACAGCACGTTCGGTAAGTCGATACAAAACGTGAGACGCATGAAAAGGTACGCTATAGCCTATGACAAAGAAAGTGCACTACGAAAAGCTAGCTCCGTCGACAGTCAGCATTTTCACATTCTGAGTGACAAGTGCATCTTGTACGAGATGAAACAGCGTCGTATCAAATGAGACTTGAGGGGAGACCTGATCTCTTCTTTCCAGAAGGTTTCGGAGGCGTACAAAAGTGGGCGGTACCGGTAAAGACCAGGGGGCTTCCGGCGGTATAGTGTCCCTAGTTATGAAGCCAGTGAGAGTCTGGCGTGTCCTCTGCGCTACTCGATAGAAGTCGCTTTCAGGGCGGTATCGAATTTTCCTGAGGAGCGGGTGGCGGGGAATGTGAGCACGCAAACGGAGGTAGTGCCGAGCCGTTTCCCGTTCACGGAGAACTTCAATCGGGAGCTCACCAGCTTCAGCCAGTACTTGCCGTGTTTCAGTCATTCTTGGAACTCCGAGGCGTCGACGAAGGCTTCGAGCAAACAGGGACCGAAATGTATTTAATGAAGTTGTTGATATCCTGTGCAGAATAGGAAGGCTGTAAAGTACAGTCGCCCTCACCAATGCCGCGTGAACCGTGAGCAGGGAACGCTGATCACAGCCCCATCCTGAGCCAGAAAGATGTTGAATTGCGGGGAGCCATCGCTGCACTTTAGTTTCAAGGTGTTTAACATGCCGAGCCCAGCGCAAGTCCGAGTCGATTACCACGCCAAGGAAGCGGCGAAAGCGTACTGGTTCAAGCTTCTTTGTACCAAGCCAAAGAGGGAAATTGGCCATAGCTTTACGCGTGAAAGGGAGCTCGACACACTTTTCGGGTGAAAAGTCCATCCCGAGGTGCGTGAGGTACGTATGGATATTATTTAAAGCGAGCTGCAGGCGGCGCTGGAGAGCTGGGCGTGATTTTCCTACTGTCCAAAGGGCGACGTCATCTGCATACACGGAAAACGACACTTTGCGAGGAATTACTGATTGTAGGCCGACCATCACCACGTTAAAGAGTGTCGGGGTGAGAATGCTTCCTTGGGGGACTCCTTGAGGAACAGGATGCTGAGGGCTTTGGCCTTGGGACGTACGGACAGCGATAGTTCGGTCCGTAAGGACGTCTTGGAGCCAGATGAATAGCCGCCCGGATACTCCAAACGAGCGCAAGGCGTGCAGCACACAAATGTGCGAGACGGTATCATATGCGCGCTTGATGTCGAGGAAAACCGATCGGACGATCCGTCGATGGGCACGAGCATGTTGACCTGTAGAGAATAGGTCGAGAACTGTTCCATGGAGCTTCGGTGGCGACGAAATCCAGCGATTTCTTGAGGGAACACACCTTGTTTTTCGAGCCACCAGTCGAGGCGGTGCAAAACCCTTCTCTTCATCAGTTTTCCCATACAGCTTGTCAAGCTCACATGGCGATTGCGGGTCAGGGTCAGGGATTTTTGCCGTGAATCACCTCATCCCATCGTCATTCATGTAGTTGTTGTTGTTCACAGGGTGAAAGGAGGATAGGGCATTTGGAGGTTGTTTTAGGATGGGACCAACTAATGCGTCCTTCCAGGCAGACGGTATGGATACCTGTCGCCAAACATATTATAAACATGAAGGAAAGCTTGGAGTGACCGCTCGTCAAGGGTTTGCAGTGCGGCATAGGTGATTTTATCTGGTCCTGTATGGGGACGATCACGCATTCACAAGTTTCAACGAAGTCAGGTTTCACAGGGGTGGCTTCTTTGTAGTAATGGTACACACAAATGAGCAGAGTTCGAGGTAACTCGTTACAAGTAACTCGTTACTGTAACTAAGTTCCTTTTTTTTGGTAACTTGTAACTTAACTCGGTACCTTTGCGCCGTGGTAACTTTTAGAGGAACCCGTTCCTTTTTCAGGTAACTTTGCCAAAGTAACTTAAGTTCCAAGTTACTTTTAACTCGCTTTTCACTCACCTCCACATATTTTCTTGCTTTCTCTCCGGTTCCTTCATGGCATTTTTACCATAAAACGTGATATTGAATCAATGACAGTATTTTATTCAGGAAGTAAGAACCGCTGCCTTTGAAATGAAGCTGAATCATTGTGCGCCCACAGGGAGTAAGACGCAAAGCGTTCGAATAGACCTCTACCAGAGAAACGTCATCATGACATTGGTAGACAGACTGAAACCGAAACAAATCGGAAGGAGAGGGCTGGGTTCCACGAACGAGCACTTGTCCGCTGCCTTCCACCGAAAGAAAAGCAGGACCGAGGGTCGCGTCCGTTTAAGGGACCATATCGTAATCCCTTCAAGACCGTGCCTTTCGGGCGCGACCTTGTTCACCTCTAGCTTCGAGCGTAGTTCAATTCTACCAAATTTGTGGCGCTGTCGAACACTATGACGTCATTCGTTTACAAACAGGGAGAGGTCTATTGTTGGACATAAACGAAAACGATCTAAGCGTGTTACACTCCTCCGCAGGCAACTCAAGGTCTAACTCAACTGCTCACGCACGCTGCACCTTCGTGATGCTATTTTGTGTCCCAACTCTTAAGTAACTTGGAAGTAACTCGTTCTTTTTTTTAAGTAACTCAGTCACTGCGAGTTACATTTCAGGCTGAAGAACTTCGTTATTAACTTAGTTACATTTTTCACACGGTAACTTATCTTGATAGTAACGAAAATCTCCAACCAAGTTACAGGACGGGGATACCCGACGTTTCGGAGCCAGTTCGGCTCCTTCCTGAGGGGTGACTGTAGCGGCCGTTGGCAGCAGCGTTCTTGCCGTGGTTCGAATTTCGTGATTCGCCGGATTGTTTTTCAGTCACGTGACGGAGGCCGCTGACGTATACGCTGGGTAACGCTCCAACAGATCGGTTAAGGTTTCCAGGTGTGGATTGTATATGCCAGGACTCTACAAACATTCTACAAAGCCTGACTGGCTACGAAACGTCGGGTATCCCCGTCCTGTAACTTGGTTGGAGATTTTCGTTACTATCATAGTTCTCATCCAACCAGACACACTTGTGTCGAATATGTTCACTTTCAAGTAACTTATCTTGTAACGAGTTCTTTTTGACAGGTAACTTCTCAATCTATGCAAATGAGTTCACGTGTTTCGTCGCTTCGGTGCTTATTGTGGTTTTCTTGCTTATAGTTGTTCTTATAGCGGTTGTGACGGGAACATGAGGCCCATGTTTATTGGGCGGAAGTTCTGTGAGTGAGTTAGTGAGAGCGGTATCAGAGAGTGATCTTCAGAATCGACGTCGAAGCAAACAGTGCGGAGACTCCAAGCCCCGAACTTTTCTCTGACCTTTTTGCAATCGAGACGGATCTGCACTCTTTAAATCTGCTGCATGCTGAACAGTTCGGGAGCCCTGCTTTATTAGCGCTCCCAATCCACATCGGAAAGCAAAGAAGCCTTCACCCAAGGGTTGCATCGTCTCGAAAGTCAATGTCGTAATCCTGTGCGGAATGTGTTTGTTATTAAGGCTTAGTTCCCGTTGCTTTGTATGGAGACACCACGTGCACTCAGAGAGAAACTCGTGCCCTTCGGGCTCCTGATGTGCCCGGTAGCCATCTTTAGAAAGGGATGCCGACAAGATAAGGCTACCAGTAGAAGTGAAGGTCATACAGCTAATGCCCTCAGGCCATTGAAGTAAGCAATTGCATAACTATCATGCAATATGAAAAGCTGTATTTAAAGGTGGCTTTCTTGTGACTTCTTGATTGTTTGCTGCAGTAGTTCAGGTTTACCAAGTTGGAGTCACTGTTGTACCATCTGACGGCACTTGTTTGTAAACAGGAAGAGGTCTATACGCTGCCAGGAATGCTTTTGCGCTCACGGTTCTCGCGACGCCATCTATCGTCCGAGGAAATTCCGAATGCGTAGCCCAATAACGCTGCCGCGTTAACAATTACATTTCCACTTGAAAAAGCTCGGCTATGGTCCAGTGGAGACAATTACTTGGTTTATAATGCTAACGCAACCCGCTCGGTAATACCCATCTTAAAGGGACAGTGACCAGAAGTTGGACAAATTTTTCGTTCGCATATTACGAAAGCATAATGTGCCTCCAAGCCACACGGCAAATATTTTGGCTGTGCACGGTAACGAAGCTTGCCAAACTGGGAACTGAAAACCGGCTTGGCTTTCGCCCTCAACTCACGCAATAGGTGCCGAAAATCCTCTTTATAGTGGTTTTCCGCTTGTGTGACGCGAACATGACGCTTATGTTCGTTGGACGCCCGGACCGGAACTTCTGTGTTAGTGGATTAGTGAGAGCGGCATCGGAGATCGATCTCAACATGGACGTCGAAGCAAGCAGTGCGCAGACTCTGAGCCCAGAACTTTTCTCTGACCTTCTTGCGATCGAGAAAAAAATTCTGTTGCGTGCTGAACAGTTCTGGAGCCTTCCTTTCGAAACGTCGTCGATGCTGCGAAGGCAAGCCGAAATCGAAGCTCCACGAACGTCGGGCACGACCGAAGTAAACACCATCAGTCGCCTGTCTTCGGCAGACTAGTAAGTGGCGAGCCTTTTAGCACACATTATATGATCAAACACGTAAAAGGTCTTGTAAAATTTCATGTTATCATATTAAATGCACACTTGTTGTTTAATGTGCTGGTGCAAGGCGCACCAGCACATAATGTCCAACGGGATCGAATGTTTGAGCTGAAAGAGTTCGAAAGCATTCCCGAATAACTGCAGTGCGCGTGCATTACGAACCACGAAGATTTCCAATTTTTATGGCTCAATACGACTGTTCTGAAAGTGATATATTTTGAACTCCGTGTGCAGCGCGAAGCTATGAGCGCTCATAATCACAAGTAAGTCACATGTGTTCTTGTCGAACGATGCTAAAATTCGAGCGCTAAAAAGCGGTTTTGTTCCCCATTAAAGTCGCTTGAAAGCTCCAGTGCAGGGCAACATATAAAAACACGACACGATACACAATTCTGTACTGGGGAAAGACAATACAGGCAGCTGAAGCTAAAGCTATACAAACCTCCGGATGGCACGAAATGCCTACTGTAAGGATACTGCATTAACTCGTGAGATGAGACTCAATGTCGCCGTTACACGCACCTTAGTGGCGTAACCGCTTGCGACATCTGCACTTTCGAAGAAGCGGCTATACTGCAAGAACACCGAAGACTTGGAACATCTCCTACTCCATTCTCCGCGCTACCAACCTTTCAGAACTACGCACACAGTGTATGTGGATCACCTACTCTTCCACACTGTCCCACGGTCAAGGCCAGCTCACCAATGATTTACCCTTAAAGCACTATTTGATGTCGTTCCTCACCACTGTACGTCACCACTGTCGTTCATCGTTGTATTTTCGCCAAATCACTGCACCCAAATGCACTGTTGAAACAGAACTTCTCCACATAGCACGCTCCTAGCCAACCATCATTCCGAATGATATCATTCAGTGTAGTGATTTGTTGAAAATGGGAGGAGGCGCCTATCCGGGACAGATTATCTTGTCCCAGATAGGCGCCTCCCCCCTGTTTTGAACAAATCATGACACAAAATGATATCATTCGGTATGATGGTTGGCTAGGAGCGTGCTATGGGGTGAAGTTCTGTTTTAACAGTGTGGTTGGAGCATCACCTTTCGCTTTGAAGCACCACAGTCATAAATATCACAATAGTGTTGTTATGGTTGTGTGAGTGTAATACCATAGCCACACAGAAAACTTAATGCATTAAACAGAATGGCAGTAACTTCACCTCCTAACTAACCATCATCTCGAATGAAACCGTTCTTTCCCCTGATTTGTTGAAAATAGGATGCATACGCTTTATTTGTGACAGGAGGCGTACGCCTTTTCTGTTAGAATGTCCTGCATAATTGTCTAAAAAAAGGCGTATGCCTACTGTTTTCAACAAATCAGGAGATAGAACAATGCCTTTCGAGATGACCGTTGGTTAGAAGATGAAGTTACTGCCATTCCGTTAAATGCATTAAGTTTGCCGTGTGACTACAAGCTAAAAACAGAACTTCACCGCATAGCACGCTGTGCGCCAACCATTGCCGAGAGTGATAGAGTTATCGCTTCTGATTCGAAGCGTCGAAGTGGCAATTTTCATATACACAAATTACCAGAAAAAGGTGTACGCCCACCTCTCTCTTCGAATCAGAAGCGATAACCATATCACTCTAGGCAACGGTTGGCGCACAGCGTGCTATGCGGTGAAGTTCTGTTTTTAGAGTGATGAGTATTAAAGCAAGATGGGCATGTATAAAAGTGTATTGTGAGTAAAAAAAAAGACAGAGAGTAAAAACGTTAGTAAAACAATAAGAAAAGAATGTGCAACTCCAGTTTTCAACCAAAAGAGCTAGGTTCATTTAACTGTATTCCAATAGTTTCGTGAAATACGACAAAAGTTCAGTGTTCCTGTTAAACAGTTTAATCGTAAATGGACTATGGAATGTTTGTATTTCTGTTGTACCACAAATTGTTCCTATTTGCACGCTGCTAAATATGACGCTTAGAATGTCGTGATCAGCATTGACGACTTTATTGCAGAGCATTGTGGACATCTGCGCAGATCGCTCTGTCATAGGACGGGTACTTAGTAGGACCACACAGGTAGTCGTACATCTCCAGGCAACAAGGATCCACATTTTCAGGATCCACCACATTAAGGAAGCAGGCGGACGCTGAAAGAAGTGAATTGAGGTGTGAACAGAACATACAAAAGCATTCCCTTTGCTAAGCCAAACACGGGAAAGAACCCGTACATCACTACTTTGTTCACATCATTGTTCCTACGACTGACAGTACGATGCACAAATTTGACAGACGCACGCAAGCTTAGAAGTGTGTATGTAAACTCGAAAGCTTGTAACGGATCAGTGCCGCGTGAAATACGCCCAAGCGGTACACATGAGCTACGAGGTTCAATCAGAAGGTACGGTCCCCAAACAAAACGAGAGCCAGCCGGTATACAACACGTCCGACAGCGAGCTGTACCTGCTAAGTTCGCAACGAAGAGATCGCTACTTAATGTGTAGCACTCGACGACAGCGTTACAAGGTACTTAATTTGACTAGGAGACACCGTGTCCCTGCTGTTGAACTGGTAATATGGCGGTATAATTAATACCCATTAGGAAATTTAGAGCGTGGATACGACTTGCAATTTACATTGTACTCCAGTGCTTGAAATAGCCATTATAAATGAAAATAATTCATTGATTGATCTTGCACTATTCGCACCAGTGCCTTTATCCGTTGGTGGCACTGCACCAAAATATGAACGTGGCTAACTGAGGTCACGACTACGATACATCAAGTTTCATTTCTATTTCATTTATTGCAGCTGTAGGTCCCAATATGAACACAAGGTACACACGAGGACACTGAAAAACCCAGAAGGTACATTTTGCTGCAAAAAATGTACCTGCCGTTTAAGCAGTACTTGCCCGTTACCAGACCTAGGGCTTACTGTTGGCACGCATCAGCGCCAAGGCCGTTTTGTAGAATGTAGGACGTGAATAACTAAACGTGCAACACCGGTGAGGCACCACCAAAAAAACACCAAAATCGAACCACCGAAACGACCGAAAAAAATCACGCCTTTTCGCATCCCTGTGCAAAGAAATTACATCCATAGCTGTATCGTCCACGCGCAACATTTCGCTGTGTGGCACGCGTGCGGGCTGCACGTTGGACCGAAACCACAGCATATGGCGAACGTCACCAAAATGTTCAAACCCGTTTTTCAGAAAGTTATCCGCAAACAGTGACGGACGCGTATTCGTTTCAGATATACACGTCTGGGATCGTATAGTCTCATAGCAACGGCTTCGTGCTCGCGTACTTGTTCTTTCTCCCATCTTCGTCTCTTGGCTTCGGCTTCGTGTTCACTAACTTTCCAATCTTCTTGGCTTCGTCTCACCGCAACCGCTTTGCCTTCCCTCACTGCTGCGTCGTGTTGCCTTCGCGCAGCCAATCCGCGTTGGGCCGCTTTTTCACTCGATGTGCTATGGCTTTCACATGCTGGAGCCGGCGCACCGAGCCTTCCAATATCTGCGGACGGTGTAAACTCTCCGTTCGCGCCACATAGCCACATAGCATCATCTGCAGCCACTGACTGCGCTCGCACCTCGCTCTTCCTTTTCTTTTTGCATCTCCTCTCCGACTTGCTGCTGCGCCAACATATGGCGCGCCGAATAAAACCAGCTCGCGTGGCTCAGTGATTAACGTGCTGGCAATGTCACGTTCGAATCCCGGTAGCGGCGGTGCTGTCTTGGGTATTTCCTTGGTTTTCCTCAGATGGGCTTTCAGACATATGTCGGCACAGTTCCCTTAGAAGTCGGCAAAGGACGCACATTCCCCCGAGAGCGTCAGTCGTGAAGTCGCCCATCTCTGTAAGGCCGAACTTGGGAGCCCTTACACTAGCACCACCACCACCGCGCCGAGTGAAACGCCAGGGACTACACACGGCCTTGAAAAACGTTTCCTCATACAGCTATTACTGCAAAATGGGCTGCAATGTACTAATCGTACTGGCTCCTACTGGCTTGATTAAGAAGCGAGTAAACAGGAATGAAAAAGGGACACTAGTCTCGTGAAAGAGGACATGAAAGAACAAAGCTAACGTTCGAAAAGTTATGGCTGCACAAAATTCTTCAAAAATGTAGTGCGGCTGCGGAGCTGCACAAGGTAATGTTTTATTAGGCTATATTCTTATCGTGACATTTCTAGACTTGAGTATTGTTCCGTGGCATGGAATTGTCTTCGATTAGTGTTGTTTTCCCATATTGAAAGTGGTCAACGCAGGTTGATACATGTTCATTTTCATAGGTATCTAGGGCGGCGGTATTATTATGAATACAATTAGATTCTTACGATATGTAAAATGGACACCCTTGAAATAAGACTGGAGAAGCGTGACCTCTCTTTTCTGTTTAAATGTGTGCATGCTTTACTGAACCGTCCAGAGTTAGTTGAATCCATTAATCTCTATGCGCCTGTAGACGCGTTCATGTTTTAATGCTCCTACCAGCTCTAGTATTACTCTTGTAAACCGTATGCAGATTTTGAGATATGATAAAACCTAACCAGCCAGTCCAGCCTTTTCAATTGTGCTTCCCTGCTCATAATGGATTAGCAACTATCCCAGTCTTGCCCCACTCTCAAGCATTCAGTAGGTGTTGTCCGGAAACAGCGCTTTCCCTCACGCGAAACAAAAGCGCGAAGCTGTTGAGAATAATGCCAGGGCAACGAAAGCACTGAGCAAAAAAAAAAAAAAGAAAAACGGTGAAGCTAGATGAAATATTTCCCATTGTGAATCTACATACCATATGATATCATGTGGCACCTCTACTCCTGTTTGGTTTATTTACGTTGCGAACTGTCACTTGAATCTGGCACTGCGGTAATGCTCCTATTCTAAGTTTAATACGTCGCGGTAGTTGCACGTGTACGTACACTCTAAGAAAAAAAAGGTGTGAAAATGTAATAACTTCTACAGTTACCTCCTACACTGTTAAAACAGAACTTCACCACATAGCACGCTCCTAGCCAACCATCATTCCGAATGATATCATTCTGTGTTTTGATTTATTGAAAATGGGAGGAGGCGCCTATCTGAGGCAGATTATCTTGTCCCAGATAGGCGCCTCCCCCCTGTTTTGAACAAATCAGGACAGAGAATGATATTATTCGGAATGATGGTTGACTAAGAGCGTGCTATGTGGTGAAGTTCTGTTTTAACAGTGTAGGTCAACATAGCGTCTGATAAAGGGTGTAAAAGGGTGGTAAAAGCAATTATCATATATCCAAATTGCTACAAAAAGGCGTACGCCCCTCTCGCTCCCCAAAACAGAAGCGGTAGCCCTCTCATTCGTGGCAGAGAGTGAGGTAGCAGGTAGAACGTTGCTGCCTTTTAGGCACACTCTTAAAAATGAACTTCACCGCATAGCACGCTCCTAGCCAACCATCATCTCGAATGATATCGTTATCTACCCTGATTTGCTGAAAACGAGAGGCGTACGCCTTTTTGTGACACTTATGCTGTTCATAATTGTCACAGAAATGGCGTACGCCTCCCGTTTTCAATAAATAAGGGCATATAACGATATCATTCGAGATGATGGTTGGCTTGGAGCGTGCTATGCGGTGAAGTTCATTTTTAAGAGTGCACAACATATGCGACAAGTATTACCTCCTAAAATTTGTAACTGCTCCAGCCTTTTTTTTCCGAGAGTGATAGTCAACTCGATGTCACATATAAGCAAAAGAACGGTGTGGAACACTGACGAGTATATTGCGTGGTTTGCGTGTTCAGGTAGACGGGCAACTCAGAAATAAAGCTAATAGTATTAATATATCGCGACAAAAATGAGTTTACAAAGATGTATAAATTCCTGCCGCGCTGTGAGGTGGTGATATTTCCGTCTCCCTTGCCCGCCCTGTCCTCAAGTGTGGTAAAGGTTTAATGTGTAAAAGTTTCTCAAGTTAGATTCCGCTGACCCCCTATTTGGAGACGAGACCGCTCTGAGAAAGCGTAGTGCTCTGTGCAGGGCCGGTGCTAGGGGTGTGCGGGGCCTGAGGCAAAGGCACATTGCGGGGCTTGTTTCACACGATTAAGTGCCCACTTGATATTAAAAAAAAGTAATCCCCTGCCGAGGGCTTCGTGCGCGGGGCCTATGCAAGCGCGGGGCAAAAGACAGTCGCCTTACTCGCCCCCCCCCCCCCCCATCACCGGCCCTGGCTCTGTGTGGTGTCTATAGGCTGCAAGAACGAACTCTCCTCAAGATTCCCCCGCTGGAGAGACGCCGTCGCACTGGGGGTGAAGACAATTGCGTAGGTGAGTCTGACTTTTATAACTTGGCAACAATTTGGGCTTTCCCGTAACTCAGCTGCGTTGTTTTCAGTAACGGCCATATTATCGTTACACAGATTGAGTCACAAGTGATACCCTCCACACGTGTGATGTTTCAGTACCAGCTTGCCTGCAGACTCTCTGTCATCTGTCTAACAACCTCTACACCGCAAATTGAGGACAGTATCCGAGATTTCTGCTCGCATATAGCGACAAGGAATAAGGACGAAGACAGGACAGATCGCGCTTTGAATCTTTCTGTGCAATAGACCACCCGCTGTTTGCATACAGTCTACATCACAACGTCAGATGTGGCGATCCGTCGTTGGCAAAATAAAACCACGAGCGTTGGCAGCCGCCGATCATATGAGTTGTTTTGATGGTTGTTTCTGATGATGGATGCTATTGCGCGAAGGAGATACGAAGAACAACTTGATGTACGAGGCAGATACTACCGTGACCTCACCTCACAAAACGCGAAAACCACGAAGTTACACGACGGCAACAACCACGTGCGCTTGTTTTACCAACGATCCACTCTTTCCCAATCTCATCTTGATGTGACGTGCCGCGGTGGTGGTCGATTGCAAAGAAGCATATACACGAGAGAACTGATGTTCTGAGGCTGGAACAACATAGAAGGGACAATCACATACAAGGCCTCAAGTTGCCGATTACCGGTAATCCAGAAGATGTGGGTTCGACTCCTACAGCTGGCTAACCTTTTCAGCGGCTCCTATCTTTCATCGTTCATTTCTTAGGCAACTTGAGGCCTTGTATGTGATTGTCCCTTCAATGCCAGCCTCAGAACATCAGTTCTCTCATGTTCAACATTTGCCACTTGCGTCGATCCCTGTCGTATGAATGTGTGTATGAGTGTGCAAAAATGTAAGAGTGAAAGGAGGATGAGTGAGAGAGAGTGACTGGTTTGTCCCTTCAGATGACGCACCCTAGAAGTCGCTGAGAAGGCGTGTTAGCTTAGCTCAATTGGTAGAGCCCTGGATCGGTAATCCAGAAGATGTGAGTTCGAGTCCTACAGCTGGCTAACCTTTTCAGTGACTTTCATCTTTCATCGTTAATTTCTTAAGCAAATACACACATAGAATCGATAAACACACCCACGGTGAACCCTCGCGGCGATAACGGGACGTGTTGTCAGCCGAACCAAACACCTCTGCTTCTCTCATCCAATATCTCTCACAAACATATCACCACTGAATCCGCTCATAAAAATGTTGTCTTGTGTTCAATATCATGTGCTGAGCCGGTGTATAGCAACGTTTCGCGTACACTTTCGCTACATTGCGTGTATAGCTCGATCTTGACACCATCCACATAATTCACCCTGTTAGAAAGCGGCAATCTTTCTTACCTCCATTGTCGATGGGGTTGAGAATCATGCAGCTGCAGCACTTGACGTATAGGGCTCGCTTCGGAGAATATGCAGGTTTATCTGTAATAAGAATACAGAGACTGGGTGATTCGCTCTTAACGTGCTATTCATTTTGCGTACCGAAATGATTATCAGCTAACGAGGAGCCCCCTGTGTCTCATTTCCTGATTTATCAATTCTCGGCTTGGCTAACCACCGTAAGATGAACATATTTTGGTGTCCCCTATTTAAAGAAGCGAAAGGACAACTACTGCACGATAGACCCTTTCCATATATTATCGTTTTATGTTTGCGTCCCTTTGTTTCGTTCCCGTACATCGTTCTGCATTCGTTAGGATCCAGATATGCAAATCACTTCAAGTACTGTGTAAGTTTTCTTTTTTTGCGTGGAATTATTTTTCGCGTTTTCCGCTTGCGCCCACAAAATCGTGAATTTCAGTTCTTGCGAACATGAGAACCGATATGACAGCTCAGCAAAGTGAAGTGAAAACAATACGTTAGTGGATAAGTACCTATTTATTACCCGATATTTGACATGTAGTTTGTATACACGTTAAATCACGCTGACAAGTTATTGTGCAGACCCGCATACTATGGGGATAAATTCCAACTTTTTCAAATCCAGATCGTATCAGAGCTGGGCGCTCTGTCGGCACAGTTGCCCTTGAAAATGCAATAAAAGGGGGAAAGGTGTACGAAAGGGGGCTGGTAAGCTAGAAGGGAGGAATGCCGAGCGGTGCCATGTTTCGAGCACCAAGCGATTCGTTAGGCCGTACACTCTTAAAAATGAACTTCACCGCATAGCACGCTCCTAGCCAACCATCATCTCGAATGATATCGTTATCTGCCCCGATTTGTTGAAAACGAGAGGCGTACGCCTTTTTTGTGACACTTATGCGGTTCATAATTGTCACAAATAAGGCGTACGCCTACCGTTTCCAACAAATCAGGGAAGATAACGATATCATTCGAGATTATGGTTGATTAGGAGGGTGCTATGCGGTGAAGTTCATTTCGAAGAGTGTAGGAGCGTGCTGTGTGGTTAAATTCATTTTTAATCTTGTGGTTCGATGAGAACCACAAGATTAAAAATGAATTAGAACAAGAAACAAAATGAATTAGAACAAGATTAAATATTCAATGTTGTGTTGCTGTGTAAGATAATATTTCTTTGCCTATCGCATGATTGGGAGTGCTGAACAACACTAATTTTAAATGTTGCTATGATTTCTCGTTGTGATTCTGAAAATAGCATAGTGGCAAGAAATACATACTGGCTATAACATGTTGCTACATGTATCTGCTTCGACTGAATTAGGATAATATCAAAAGCTTATTCCTTCCATGGAAGTTATTTAATAAATGCTATAAGCTTGGGAAAATGGCGATGACTCGCTGCGATTGTCTCTGCACAGAGTCGCCAAATCTTTCCATCATATCAGTGGTTTCCAAACTTCGCCGTCCCCGGCCCATAAAAATGGTGACGACCCCACTGCGACTCCCCCCCCCCCCCCACACACACACACCAGTTTTCCCTGATCGCGCTGCCGGACGTCTTCTGATCTCAGCGAATAAAGGCCAGCCAAAATGGTACAATTACGTTTTATTGGAGCTACTACCAGAGCGTGTTCTCTGGGCCAACAAGTATTGGATTGGGTAGCGTTAAAGGAGCATGGAAGTGACCCCTAAAATTTTTTTGTTTTTCGCTGCGACGTCTTCTCCAACGAATAAAATGAGCTCCCGCGAAAGAACGATGAGCGCAGGTGGTCTACAGAACACGCGCAAGGCTCGGTTCCGCACGCCTTTAGAAAACTCTCTCCACACTCTAAAAACAGAACTTCACCGCATAGCACGCTGTGCGCCAACCATTGCCAAGAATGATAGAGTTATCGCTTCTGATTCGAAGAGAAAGGTGGGCGTACGCCTTTTTGTGGCAATTATCATATATCCAAATTGCCACAAAAAGGCGTACGCCCACCTCTCCCTTCGAATCAGAATCGATAACCCTATCATTCTTGGCAATGGTTGGCGCACAGCGTGCTATGCGGTGAAGTTCTGTTTTTAGAGTGCAGATACAAAGAGCGCATCGGCGAACAAGAAGACGTCGTGACGTATATCGGGCTGCCCCAGGTGACCAGTGACGTCCCACGGCACAGCTCAAGCATGTGTAAGCGGCGCGTGATCCGAGAAGAAACAACGAAGAGAAAAGGCACCTAGCAGTTTCTACACCCTTAAAAATGAGGGGGGGTCGAGTAGCTTGCCGTTGTTGGCCGCACTCAAGTGGCGGCAAACGAGAGGTGGAGCCTATTTTGTGCCATTATGTACGGCACAAAATAGGCCCCGCCTCTCGTTTTCAACAAACCGGGGGCGAGAACGTTGTCATTCGGGGTGATGGTTGGCTAGGAGCGTGCTACGTGGTGAAGTTCATTTTTAAGAGTGTACGTCACGCGGGGCTCGTGTCTCTCCTCCGCGACTGCTCTCTCCCACTGTCTTTTGTAAATTTTATTGCGCAGTGACAATACGCCGCAGTAACTCTGCAACCGAACTGAAAACTCTGAAACCGCAAGCACGAACGAACCTGAGCAAATACGGCACCGTGACCTGCTGACTACTGCATGCTTCGCTTCATTGCTTTGCATGCTTCGCTTCGACCAGCAACGTACGCGAAACAGTTTTCTTAGGAATTTGGCGTTCGCTCTAATTTGAGAAGACGCCACTGCATGGTGCACCGTGAAGGTCAGTGTACGCCGCGATAGACGCAGGCGCTGTGGCCTTTAGTGGGTGTGAGTGGATCTCACGACGTGGGTGTTGGCCCTGGGAGCACAAGTGAAAGGAGGCGTGAAAGCGAGGCTGTGTGATGCATCGAAACCGTCGCCAGTGGCGTAGCTACGGGGGGGCTAGGGGAGGTTCGAGCCCTCCATACCTGCCGCGGACCGACCCACACAAATTGTGCAAATCAGAGGAGAACGTAATATAACGGGGGGGGGGGGGGGCAGCTTGACGATCGCGAATGTTCTTGTAGATCATGGCGTCTATCTAAGCAGCACTCCTGAATGGTTTTCAATGTATGAGCTTCTCAAAATACTTCCAGTCGTGACACCACCTCCTCGGTCATGGCAGCCTATACATGTAATCGTATTGTGAACGTCGAAATCAACTTTTGTTTTTTCATCCGCACTATGCAGTGTGCACAAGTATGTGTGTGTTGTCGCACACAGGATCAGCGGGTGGGGGGGAGAGATTTCGTATCGCCCCCCCTAACTTGGAGGTCTGGCTACGCCACTGACCGTCGCGTACCCCACATGCAAGCGCATTTATGAGAAGCCTTGGGGTCCCCAGCAGACCCCAGCAGACCCCAAGGCTTCTCAGGACGAGGAAGCCCATGGGCTTCCTCGTAACCAAGGATAGCGGGCACGGCCTGGCATATTTTGAACTTGTGGGCCTCTTTGCGACACCCCGAGGAACGTTTCGCGGCCCACAGTTTGGGAACCACACTCTTAGCAAAAAGGGTGGAACAGTTACACTTTTTAGGAGACAATAGTTGTCGCATATGTCGTGCCTAAAAGGTTCCCTATCGTTATTGACAATGGTTGGAGCACAGCGTGCTATGCGGTGAAGTTTATTTCTAAGAGTGTACAAATCACAGGGTTACCGCTTCCGATTCTGTGAGCGAAGGGGGCCTACGCCTTTTTGTAGCAATTCGGATATATGATAATTGCTTTTACTACCCTTTTACACCCTTTATCAGTCGCTATGTTGACCTAGGTGGTAACTATAGAAGTTACCACATTTTCACACCCTTTTCCTTAGATTGCACTGCATTAGATATCAATCACTTTGACTGTGTTCCTTAGATATTATGAAATTTGTATTGTGTGTATGCTACGAATCTTTGATCCTTACACCTATCTGCGTGGATTGCATGTTGCCAAATTTAATACAAAATATCCACGTGTACAAACGTGTGCGTCGATTCTGTGCATGATTGAAAATAAAGCCTGTCCGAGTGACGGCTCGAGCACAGGTGCGCTTGCGTGTCATCTAGATCACGTGCGGGGGATCGAGTTCGCGGGAGATAAACTAGAACACCTGCTTTGCTGCTCCCAAGGGGTCACCGCCCCTACCTGTGCACTCTGTACTACTCACGAGCGTGCCTTCCAGCGTCCGGCGCCCCATAGCAGCAACCACACTCGTAACTGGGTAGGTCGTCACACCCATGTCGAGCGTGGTTTCCACAACTCTGTTTTGTATGATCAGGAAGTGTTCTCTGCGGTGCAAAGTTTCTACTACGTAGTATGCGAATCGGTGATTGCTTGTATCGTACGTTGCTCTCTCCAACGAAGGGAGCCCCGTACGTTTTTCTTTTTATAACCTATGTATTGTTAGTGGCAACATATACTTCGTAGTTGGGTACCCTACTCGTAATTTTCAGCAGACGTCGTTGATCGAAGAGCTGAGATGCCTTCAAGGATGTGCAATAGCAACAGCGTAGCCAGAAAAATATTTCGGGAGGGGTTCTATGGGGACTTTACATGGGAGAGGGGGACTTCCCCTCGTTTCCCTCTCACAAATGAACTGCCAAAGGTACAATTTCGAGAGGGGTTCGAACTCCCCTCCTCTCTGGCTACGCCAGTGTACAATAAGGCTACTAATGAAAACGTGGCCGTCAATTATTTGGTCCCTCATTATGTGATATTTGCTTATCTTAGGAGAGAGCAAACCTAGCCGGTTATGTCCCAGGATGAGGAACCAGCAAAAGAAAAATCTGTAATCCCAACTGAACCACAAAAGATGACACCAATGAAAAATCGCATTATGGTGCGCATTCCATAACTGTTGACTTTTTTCCACTTCCTCAAATACGCCTTTCATATTTCGCTCGTGGGGACTGCTCCTCTTCTTGCGACTTAGCAAACAGAAAACCATTGTGAAGAGAAGTAAGAGAGAGTTTTTTCTGAGAGACTGTTTTTCTTCTGGGCAAAACTGTTGAGACAAGTATATAGTTCTCCCTATATGCTTTTAATACTATAGTGCTCATAACCATTTGCGACTGATTTGGTGCGCCTTTTAATACCCGAAACTTTGAAGCCGCAATTTCGGGACTTTTTTTGGGCAGTTCCATTTGCAATATCGAACGGATTTCTTGGTGGATCTGACTAAGTTCGCTACGGTTTCTCGTTTTCTGTGAAAAAAGAAAAAAACGCTAGGTTGACTTGAGAAATTTTGAAATTCAATTAAAGAAATTCAATTTCTTTTAATTAAAATCAAATGAAACTATTTTTGCAAGGTGGCAAATTCAATTGCCACACAAATGCCGTTTACTCCGTATTTTTCCGTCGCCCCGCTTTTTTATAAAGTCCGAATGACACGTTTTCTGAAACACCCTGTATGTCACAAAACGAACATGAACGTGACTACATAGATATATACTCTCCATTGGAGCCACTGGTATGGACACAACAATGCACAGCTCCATGTACCCACTTTGGCAAGCGCATGCACTATCACCACCACAGCCGCCACCTACTCACCAGGATAGTTGAGAATATTGCTGACGTTGTATCCCGGATCTGAACTCAGGAAGATCCTCTCATTGTTGCTTCTCACACTGCGGAAAACGATAGAAAATGCTGACATTCGTTGTGCAATTGATGAAGCCTTGGCATCTGGCCCACATACGCACCAACTGCAAACGTAGATCGAACTATGGGGCACGATGCCATATGTATATATATATATATATTGTTTCTTGAAGGATGGGACAAGTCGCTATGCTTGACCACATCGCGTGACAAAAATAATACTTACCCCGCCCTACTAACGAAGAGCATGCTCATATGACGATCCCTCTTCCCGCGACTCAACATCTCAATTTTTTTTCCTTTTACAAGTCAATCAATCAATCCCCTTGCCGCCGTAAGATTAGTACTCGAATATGAAGGGAGACCTGATGCATACATATCTAGAGATGATGGTAGATAATCGATCGCCCCCAAAGTGATTGTCCACAGGTCCATTGCTGTTTCCACTGTTCTCCGGTAGTCGAGCTCTTATCGCAGCGAGGCCACGGAAACGGGAGATTGGATAACAGTGGCCATGACAGTACAAGCTGCACTCACGCATGTTTATCGCATCTGAAATAATGCTCCGAAGGTGCCGAATACATTGACATTGACGGAGGTCTACAATACATTGACAAGTTAAAATCTTGTTACGAGCAAGTGTTCAAACTGAAATTAGTTTTGCTGGAACGACATTTCGTTTAGCATTTCGTCGCTGCGCCGTTCACTTTGTAAACTTCGATTTTTGTTGCTCTCGCACATACCTGGGTAGTAATGTCATTACTGTAATGAATTACTTTTCCTGGTAATTTGTAATGTAATGCATTACTTTCCACATTATATAATTTGTAATGTAATTTAATTACATCTGGGCAGTAATTTTAATGACATTAGTCATTACTTTTTACAAAAGAATCGAGTGTGTGTTCTGTGTTTGCACTTGGCAGAGAGTTGAGGACCGGCAGTTAAAAGAATTCCAACGCCCACTATGAACGGTGATGTACTTAATCGGCACGGGGAACGTCAGTTCCCTTCGACGAGCCAGTTGCCTTACTTAGGGCACCCACAAACAAATGTTCTTCAGGTCAACGGTTTGTAGCCTTGGAGAATCATTGTTTGTGGGCCCCATCCTCCAGACAATCTTCCTGTTGCCGTGATACTTTGTGTCACCTTCGTCTCTACATTGTGGAACGATACGTCATACGTGGCACACAAGCCTGACATGTAGAAGAGACAAATAGAAGAGTACAAGCTTACTGTTGTTTTCCCGAATTTCGAAGAAGGCAAGTTTTGTCAACTTTTGTGTTTTTGTCCCTTGTGCCTTCCACAAAACTCGGGAACATCTATGCCAATAATGGCGAAGTAATAACTTTGTAATGTTATTACTTCGTAGTAATTGTAATTTAATTTAATTACATTTCAGTTGCGGTAATGAGCAATGTAATTTAATTAAATTCTAACTGGAGTAATGAGTAATGTAATTTAATTACATTTTAGAACTAATTTACCCAGGTATGCTCTCGCAGTACATCCCATGTAGCGCATTGCAATGGGGTCACTAGGGCATGCTGGGGTGTGATCCGCACCAAGTGACGCGACAAAAAGGGGCGACGGTCCGCCTCAGTACGTCCTGCGTGGGTGGCGCGATTACACCAAAAACAACTCGAAGAGACATCTTGCCAGACGTGATTTTTATTTTCGGCGTGTGGTATGATATTGTGGTATGCTGGCGTGTGGTATGATATCAGGCGTGCATCGCCTGGTACGGAAAGGGATCCGTTGTTGAGGTGGGGGAAGGGGTGACGCGAAGAGTTCTCACACCGCGTGACGCCATTGGCGCATTCTTCCATATTTCTATCAGAACTGTTGTTCACGGATAACTTTATGCGTTGTACTCATGAAAATTTGCTGCGATGTGTAATACAGTTCATGTGTGATTTGATAATGAGCTATGCAAATTTACCGATTGATACTAAAAGAATGCCGCAGCAAATGTTCTGTACATGCAGAACACTATACAGGGTGTCAAAGCTAACCTGCACTGGAGTCTTAGAAAACACGGTGCGTCATCAGCGAATGAAAACTGCAGAATATCGTGAGGAGTCGTGTGCTCTAATCGCCTATACGTTTTCATTTTGGTTGATAAATTGATTAGGCGGAATTAATAAGCATTTGGTTTTAATTATTCCCGAGGTGTGAATTGGAAAAGTTGCAGCGCGTGTCGAGAAACACCTTTCGAAAATATTACCTGCAGCGTACGCCCTGCGTAGCGTCTTTTTTTTCCTTTCTTTCTTTCTTTCTTTTCTGAGTAAGAATCAGAAAGTACACCACGTGACACGAGACGAGCGCATCTACGCGCACACTTACATTTCAGAGCTCTAAAAGCGTACAGAAGAACTACTATGCATCCCTTGTCTGCCGAGAAGCGACCTTAAGGTCGGAGCTCACCCAAAGGTCGCGAATGATATCGTCCTATTAAAGTGTACTAGAATATAAATAGTCTATGAGTATGGCGTGCGTTCGACACGTGCGGAATTAATCAACTCGCCAATCAAGCGATCAAATAGAGTAAAGCCTTGTTTTTAGAGTCAGCAGTTTCTACAATGCACAGATAAACAAGCTCACAAGTGGTTGGAATGACAGGCGAGCTGCTTTTCCGGCCGAGCATCCACGCCCACGTAACCTCTGTCGAGCATGTGGGAAAATGACTAGCGCGGTTAGAGCTAATACCGTATTATCGCGACTATGCACGATAATAAAATGATCAGCTCGCGTGTTGCCGGGTGGAGGTAAGTTGGAAAGGACAAAAGGAACTTCCATTCGAGCACGAATTTGTCAGACAACACGTGGTCCGGCGGAAGGGCATACGATTATAAGTTATGCAACAAAGCTTGCTATTTCAGATACTGTTCGTATGTGTATTTGAAAACTCGACAAAATACTGCTAGCAATGCAGACCATTATAGCATGCTCTGTGGTTATCTGCAATGCTAGTGTTCATTTATGCACTATTGTAGAATATGTCACATCATATGAAGCACGTGACTGTATTCCTGCAGTTGAAGCTGTGACTTACATTTTCCCTCTGTCCAGGTACGCATAATCAGCAACACCTCGTTTGTTGTCGACTAGATGGATTGTTTCAACGAAGCAACCGCTGTCCGGCAGGTCCTCCTCAAAATTGTTCAGATAGCCATAGTACGTGATTGATGATGCGAAGCACTGCAACACAAGATATAGTTTGTTGAACTGGAGCCTGCATCAGTAAAGCGCTGTCACAATGTGTCCCAAGCACCAACAACGAATGGAATTCTATTAGAACAGCAGAAAAATATTCTGAGAGTATGGCATGGCTGCAGACGAGCTGGTGCAGGACAAACTCCATATCTGTAAATATCTTGAGTCTGGGAACAGCTAGAACCGGGAAATATCCCGAAAGGCGAGACTCATGGTTAGAAGATTAAGCTTCAACACCGGCTTCACTCTACAGAACACAACATTAAATAACCCCTCATGATAAGACATGATAAGTGCAACTACAGGGCAGAATGCGGGGAAAGGCCAAATAGGCGATTGAAAGGGACCATGAAAGGATATTTGACAAGCCTACGATCATTTTCAATTTGTTCCTCTGTATACTAGAGCATTCACCCTGTGAAATATTACGTTTAAAATCGTTCAACTAGCGAAAATATTCCATATTAACCGCGGCCGTGAACGGCGGCAGCTACGACCCGCCTGCGAACACCATACAGGGATTATGTTCCGATTCGTGAACTTGACTTGATGCTAAGATCGTATCTAACCGTTGACAGATGTGTAACGTAGGTCAGCATGGTTATCGTGGCCCTGATCTTCATCTTGCTCATAGCGATCATTATCGTTATATTTAGGGATGGGACGAATCCAGAATTTTGCGAATCGGAATTCGAATCCGAATCCAAGGAAGGTTCTGCGAATCCACGAATCTTATGAATCTCGAATCTTTCAAATCCTTCCTTTAAAAAGAGTTTAAGAAGCCAAGAAAACAAAAACTTCTACTGGAATGTTTTTTGAAGCAGAATATAATATACATTTGTTTAATGAAAAAAAAAAAAAAAAGAACAAGACAGTTCAGTCCCGGGAGAACAACAACAACTGCACTAATGATTATGGGATGAGGTGATTCACCGCAACAATTGCGGTACCATACCTCAGTGCAGTGGGTTAATATATGAGTGGGATAACGATGAGGCGTACCCACTCGCACACACACATGACACATGCAAATGAGGTATCACACACACAGGTGCGTCGTAACTGATGGGGATAGTAGTTCATCCGGTCGGCCACCGGAGATGAAATGTTGTAAAAGAGCACATCTCCGCATTCATGGCAACAGCTCCGAGGTCATAGGAGCTCAAGCAGGTTAGAAGACACCAGGAACACATGGAATGAGTGCAGGCATTGACGGTACTGCACAGGGTTAGAACAAGGACCCAAGATTGCTGCAAGGCTGAGCGGTTTGTTGTTCATACGGGTCAGTTGAGACCGGAACATTGCTCTCTCCGAACTATATAGAGGGCAGTCGATGAGGACGTGTTAAATGCTTGCCTCTATGCCGCAGTCGGAACACGAGCAGGTTGAAGCATAACCTAGTCTGTGTCTGAACTGCGGGGTGAAGGTCACATTGAGGTGAAGTCGATGCAGGAGGTGAAACAGCGGGGCAAACGGTCTGAGAGAGAAAACGGCAAAGTTCGCATCGACGGCGTGCAACAAGGACCTGTCTGTAATATGCCGGCGATATTGTTGGGACGCCATTGGTAGGATCATCGCCGACAAGAATGCCCTCCTGTCACCACGGGTCAACATATTCGGTATCACCGCCTGGCATTGTCTGGCAACAGCAGCCACTCTGTCAGCCTCTTCATTTCCGCTTAGTCCACAGTGACCTGGGATCAACTGAAAAGTGATGGAGTGACCAACGTCGCAAAGACGCTGAGCGTCGCTGAGGATGTCCGTGACAATTGGAGCCAATGTACCTCGTGCACCCATGCTATTTTGTGCACTGCAGGGCTGCCCTGGAGTCCGTGTATACAACCCACCTTCGCGGAGCTTCGTGCAGAGCATACCGCAGCAACGACAAGATGCCGTAAAGCACTGCGGACCTAGAGGAAGTGCAATGTGCCAGGCGATACCCGTGAGACACCTGGACCGATGGAATAACGAAGGCGGCCGATGAACTTACAGGTGTAGGGGACCCGTCGGTCCCGCTTAACATCATGTCCAATGACATCTCGCGAAGGACTGACGGTGGCACTTTTTTTTTTAACGTTGAGTCGCGGAATGCCGGGGGAAATAGAGCGCAGTGGCAGAGACCACGGGGCAGACGAAGACACTGTTGGCGTTACTACAAACGAGGGAAATTTAGGCTTTGCTTCCGCAATGATTTTGTAGAGGTTGCTCTGCTTCCGCCAATAAAGATTGGCTACCAATTGGTGACGGCGATGATGAGCGATAAGGCGTAAAGAGTGACGTACAGTCTCCCTCGTCCTGAGGACTTCAATTCGTATGTTGAGCTTCAGCGATGACCATCCGCGTTTCTGCAGCTCTGGGGACGCCAAGACAGATCCTCAGGGTGCGTGCAAGGAAGCACCGAAGCCGCTGAACTTGCGCCTCAGAAATGTCGTGAAGAACAGGAAGGCTATGCACAAGTGAACCACAAACAAGAACCTTGTGAACAGACTGGAGTGATTGCTCATCCATACCCCACATGGCGCCAGCAAAATGACGAAGGACGGAGGTCCACCGCTGAGCCTTCTTGTCAAGGTGATCGATGTGTTCTTTCCAGGACAAGTTGCAGTCGAGGACGACACCCAAGAATCTGTGATGTTTCACCTGCTTCATCGGCGAGCCAGCAAGAAACAGCTGATATCGGTGCATATGCTTCCTTGTAAAGGAGAGAGCTGCAGCTTTGCCCCCCGATATATCCAAGCCGACCTTGGTGAAGAACTGCATGATTCTGTCCAGTGAGCTTTGCAGAGGACGCCGAATTGCAGGTCTTGGTTTTCCAACTGTCCTAAGATACAAACATCATCAGCATAGATTGAGATATTGACCTTGGATGTATGCACGACTTCAGACCCACGATGACGAGGTTAAATAATATAGGGATTAACACACTACATTGTGGTACCCCGTGCGTTACCACGACTTCGGGTGTGGCTTCATCAGGTGTCCACCGATACAAATCTCTGCTGCAGAAAGTCAGCGAGCCACCAGAAAAGTTTGGTGGAAACACAAGCTTGTAATAGCTCATGCAACTCCACAGCATGGCTGACGGTGTCGTACGCTCTCTTCACGTCCAAAAAAACCGGCATTACGATTTTCTTATTGAACTCTGCTTGGTCTGCAAGGTCAAGGATGGTGACCATTGAACTCCGGTGCCGACGAAAGCCAGACATCTCGTTCGGAAATACCCGATGCCGTTCCAGCCACCATTCTAGTCGATGAAGCACCATGCGCTCCAGCACTTTGCCGAGGCAACTTGTCAGGCCGACTGGGCGAAACGATGCAAGGTCTGAGGGATGCTTCCCGGGCTTTAGCAGAGGAACAACCAGGGCTTCTTTGCAGCCCCTGGGCACCGCGCTGTTGTTCCACGACGCATTGTACATCTGAAGAAGGCAGGGCATAGCAGCAGCACTAAGGTTACGGAGGACTCAAGTAATGCCATTTTGGCAGGGCGATGATTTCGCCCGAGATGAACATAGCGCAGCGTTGAGCTCAGACAAAGAAAAATCCATGTCCATTTCTCGATGGGTGGCCAGGTCCGCCCCTGCAACTACCTCCTGAAGACGAAAGGTATGTGCTTGACACTCCTCACTACTGGCAGCCCGAGAACTGGCTGTGATGACTGCAAAAATCGGAAGCAACATCATGCTCAATCTTATAGAGCGAAAGGGCCAGCACACGCAGCGGATTTCTTTGAGGTGGATTCTCCTTCAGACAGCGAAAACAAGAAAACACCCGTCGGTCAATGAGGCTTTCGGCGGACTCCAGCGGCGCCATAAAATAAAAAAAAAAGGAAAGAAAAAACGACCAAACGTGGTCGGTGGATTCGGAAGATTCGATTCGCCGTTTTGTGCACTAGGATTCGGATTCCCGAATTTCGAATCCCTGCCTAAGATTCGTGGATTCGCGGATTCGGTTGGCACATCCCTAGTTATATTTAAAGTCCGCGGACTCTGAAGATGCTTTGATAAGCTCACGCGAGAGCTCGTGGCGAATCACGGGCCGGGAGGTACCCGCGTTCGAATCCCGGTGCCGGCTGTGCTGTCTGGGGTTTTTCCTGGGTTTTCCTCAGACGCTTTCAGACATATGTCGGGAAAGTTCCCTTCGGGAAAGTTCCCTAGAAGTCGGCCCAGGACGCTCATTCCTTCAGGGCGTCAGTCGTGACGTTGCCCACCTCCGTGAGGCCGACAACGGCGAGCTTTTTCACCATCACCACCACTACCACGAGCCGAAGTGGCGCATTTAACGTGCATCCATCGGCTTGTAACACGGAGTTCTGATCGGGCAGACATCTCTCAGGTCTGCAGTCACCGGGACTGCATCCACATATGGCATTAACCACTTAGGGCGCCGGGACCCAGATGCAGTAAAACCACCATTTGGCAGATGTGGTTCGGCTAAGCGAGTACGAGCATCATCTGAAGTGCACCAGTTGCATGAAAGGGAAGATGAGAAAGTCGTCGTCTCCCAAGGCCAGTGCATCAGGATCTGAAAAGGTGCTTGATCTGACTAACACAGATGTATGTGGACCAATGCGGGCTCCGACCCCAAGCAGGAACAGACATTTCCTGACGTTCATTGATGATTTTTCAAGATATACCCGTCGTATGCCTGTTGCACTCCAAGGATCAAGTCCTTTCTAAGCTTGCTGAATATTTGGCACATGTCACGAATAAGTTCGAGCGTTACCCGAGCATCGTCCGTGCAAAAATGGAACAGCGTATACTGGCAGCAAGTTGTTATTACTTCTCCGGCGCTTCGGGATTCAACTCCACATGTCCGTTCTTTGCAGTCCAGACAGAATGGTGTCGCCGAGAGGAAGAATAGGACCCTGTGCGACAGTGCACGTAGTATGCTGTTCGGAGCGAACTTACGTGAGACCTACTGGGGCGAAGCTATCCTGACTGCCTGCAACGTCCATAAACTCCTTACCGCAGAAATATTTCCGATGTATACACGCTCGACTTCTGAAAATTTCTGACGAAAGATGACATGAGAGGTGACTACTGTATCAATAAGCAGAGAATGCAATTGTGGGCGCAAGAAATACGTGTGTGTTGGACCCGAATGCCGTCTCATGTTCTGTAGGCAACCTGCCTACAGTCACGCACATCAGTGATTACGTCTGATGCAGTCTGTTGTGCAGCGTGATTTTCGAAAGCCAGCTAAACACAAAAGCCGCTTTTGATAGTCTGCCATGCCAATATGTGCTTCAGACAACAAGAAATTCGGGCCTAGAAGGACAGACTTTCACCTGGCTAAAAAGCTCCCTCACAGACAGGAAGGTATATATGGAAACCGTCGATGGAAGAAACCCCACCCTCCGCCTTGGAGTGCCCCAAGGTGCAGTCGTCAGTCCAACACTCTTCGACCTGCTGATGTCACAGCTAGCAAAGTTACCCCACACACGTTAAGTCCACCATATACGCAGATGATAGTGGCGCCACATTCAAAAGATCCAGAACACACTCAAGTACGCCCTGGTGGCTCACCCTGGGGGAACCCTGGGGGTGACTCGCCCTGGGGGAATCAACAAAGTACACCACAGTCATGAAACTCATAGGGGGCTACCGCTGGGGTAGCAACATAGCTTTTCACGCCATGCATCTCGGGCCCTTTAGGCAGACGATAGGGTACAGCATCCCTCATATCCGGCATACTTTCAGCAACAGAAGAATACAGGCTCAAACGTATACTCAGTCGAAGCCTACGAATCTACCTTGACATCCCAAAAACAGCAAGGACCGCACGCGTTCTCACCGAGGGCCGGGAACCGCTCATCCACGCTTTACGAAAACAGGAAACACAGCGGCTCCTCATGACCCCATAACGCCGACCTTCTCGTTGACAAAAAAATAAAAAATAAAAAGAAAGAAAAAGAACATCAGAAACGTATTGTCAGCGAGGCAATTCGTTATACATGGTGTTTGCTCTAACGTGTCCAGAAATTTTATTTAAAGCGAGCGATAAAAGAGAAACGAGCCCTACTTTTCAGCTACCTGACTAAGAAACAGGTTCTACTAGTGAAGCAGTACCTGTTTCTTACTCAAGTAGCAGAAATTACTTGCTTTTCTTTTATCGCTCGCTTTAAATATAATTTCTGGACACGCTAGAGCGAACACCCTGTATAGAACGCAGGTTCCTAAACGCCGGGTTAAAACGCTCCCCCAGCACACTGTCCCGTAGCTCCTATCCCTTCCGGCTGCGTGCGCAGACATTCCTGGCATCAGCAGAAAAGAAGTAATCCCAACAGTGGGCTCAAAACATTATCAATGGCCCACATTGAGAAGCATTACCCAACGGCAAAACAGATCTACGCCGACGGTCCTCTTCTTCAGACAGATCACCAAGCGCACTCAACCAACCACTACATTGAAACAATCACTAAATCATACAAAACTTTATTACGGCATGATTGCTGGGGAAGAACCTCGCGGCAGCAGAACTGCGCGCAATTTTAAAAGCACTACACCATATCAACAACTCCCGGTCATCTGCAAAAACTCCAAGGCAGTACTGTCCTCAATAGCGAAGCAAGACACTGCTGACCAAATCGTACACCACATACTCAGCACATTACATACAACGAGGCAAAATCCAAAGGGACACATCTGCCACAACATGCGAAATGTTTGTGCTGCGTTTGCAATGATAGGTCAGCGCGTGAGCTCCCTACCTCGGGTGTCAAAGATGAAGTGTGCAGCGTGACCTCGTGGACTTCGTTGGCATCTGTCCACATGTGCTGTACATTGCTTTTTACAGCGACAATAAACGCTTTCCTTGGAACAAGTTTCATCATTCCCTCGCAAGACACAACAACAGCATATTCCTCCAATTAATCCCATCTCACTGTGGCATCCGTGGAAATGTAGCCGCAGAAAAAGCAGCCAAAAACGGCCTCAGCAAAACCAAATTATCAGACATTTCTTTTACAATATCTACTTGGCCAAGTTTCTCTTCCGAAAACAGCATACTTGTTAAACAAACGACCTTTAAAGGATCGGACTCCCTCTGCAGCTAAGACAGAATGACGTAAGCGGAGCACACGAATGGGAGCGCAGTGCAGGTGATTGTCTCCGAGGTCGTTTGCTTCGCATTCGCACTGCGACATAGTAAGTGAAAAGACGTCGAAAAATACGCCGGCTTTCGCTTAGTAGCGTGGGTGCTGACGTGACCATGTTCCGAGGAACACTGTGTCACGCTCCTGGCTGTACTAACACGACGACGCTAACTACAAACAGCATTCCACGAGCCGATCCCAGTGCCGTGTATGCCAAAGGGAGTCTGGCCATTAATGGTACCTGCCTCTACCTGGAGCTCCACCCACTTTTTGAGCTCTCTGGCCAATCACGAGCCAAAATACAGTTCGCTATTAATCCCAGGCTATCCAAGCTATATGCATATTACCTGTATTCACCGGGTGCCGACATTTTCGGGAAACTGGACTGGATTTGGTTGAATACGATATTCCCTGACAGCCTACCAACATGATGTACTTTGCGTCCACTCTTAAAGGCGCCATCTGGATTGAGAGGGGCATGTCGGGAAGAAGCAGAAGGGCAGAAGTAGCAGAAGTGCTTGCTAACAGAACTGATTGGCCGGCAGAACCGCTTGTTGAAACAGACTGCCGGTATTATATGTATTTTAACTATGAAACATAACAAGATTGAATCAAGGACGGGCAAACGTGTGTACATGAATAACAGTATGTCATGAAATGCAAATTTTTGGCCATCCGTAGCGTTTTTCTTGCTATTTGCCTGTTATCGCTGTCCTTACTAGGCCTAACAAGGACGATGAAATATATTATTTTCATGTAAACATCAACACTAGAGCGTAATTTAAAGGTGACTTGCAAGATAATTGCATCAGAATGTACACTTACCCAAGAAAATTGAAGTGATTTGTGACAAAGAAAAATGTCATGAAATCCTCGCTTCGCTGTTCCAAGCTACACTGCCATTTTCGGGAAAATTTTGGTGTCATGGCGGCCCGCATGGGAAGCAGCAGCCAATGAAAAATGCTCAGTTTGATTGACAGGTCGAGCGTCTTTTTTAGGCTCCTCCTAATGGCCAGATTCCCTTTGGCATCACTGCCGTCCGGCGGTCGGACGCCAGTCTCTCTACCGCTCCCTGATTGACCTTATTATCTGCGTCAAAGGGCACTCAGTGACTGGCCTTGTCCCAGTGACGTTTGGTGAGATGGAATTCCAGAATGTCCTCAACATCCGTCGTCTGCTCTTGTCATGCATTACACCAAATTGCCAGAGAGACAACTCCACTAATCCGCGTCGGATTTTTGGTGTCATTGTCGATGATGAACAATGAGTAAAATGGCACTATAGTTTCGGAATCGACCGCGACGGATGCGATAGTCCCTTAAAGGAACATCAGACGACCATTCGGGGCAACCTGCCCACCGTCACGCAGGACCACGTGAAAGAATGCGGCTGTCAAACCCCGATATAAAATATAGAACAATTGATAAGTTATGCAGGGAAGTTGTAGAAACGGTCCTTAACAAACAAGAAGGGGATAGATGCACAACTGCGGAGTCGATAGCCCTGCAAAAGAATATGAATTACTGGAGGACGTCGCTGAGTGAACCCATGCGGTTTTGTGTTGACGTGTTTGGGAGGGAGTTAGCTTTACGTTTTAGAATGTTGTATACATTTCAAATAAAGGAGCTTGTAGTGAGTGTCCGTCTGCTGTGTTCCTGTCCTGTCATCGCACTCGTTCCGTTCAAGATGTTATACCAACATGCCGAGAAGTTTTTGTTACCTGATAAGAAATTGGCGATGTATGCAACCGCGGCTCCAACCGCGACGCTGAGAAGGTGCGAGAAAAATTCATCCAGGTTTTACCGCGAAACGGTTAGATCATCCGAAGGAAAGGAAAGGAAAAAGTCAGGTTTATAGCGTTGTGTTGTGTGTAGCTGCGTTATGTGCAGTTGGCAAGTCTACGGCTAGTACTGTATGTCTTCTGTCGTTGTTCTTTCTCGCCGGATTGCTGCGAAAAACACTGGAACACTGGAGGTCTTGTTGGAATGTCTTGCGTACTTACTGTTTCGAGGTTCTGATAGTTAGACAGATCTGGTCGACTTGAGCCACGCGCACAGGAACAGAAACACAGCAAAGTTATTGCTACAGCTGCTGCGGTCGACATCGTTGAGAGCCTAGCCTTTGCAACCTACACACGACGTTCGCTACAGCCGAAGGGGAATAACCCCGTGCGCTCTATATGTTGCTGGGAAACACGCTTCCTTGTTTGAACTATGTGGAGCACAGGTGGCTCACGATTTGCACTACTTTCCCTCAGATCCAACTCCGAACGGCGCTCGTGCGGCTGTATATAGCATAAGCTCCGTCGTTGAGGCAGCGGAAACGAGAGCAAGCAGTTCGTTTAAAAGCATCTCTGAAGCCCATACCACTACGTTCGGCATCGACGAACAATCCATCCGGCTCATGTTTTCACCAGAAAAGCTCTGAGATATTAAATAAAAATATTTTAAAGATCAGTGCTGCTTTCCTGACTGAACAAGCTCTGCCGGCGTGACGTCACTGCCTAAGCGGAGGAGTGAAAGGGCGGCGCTCAGAGGAGGAAACGCGCCGTTCAGACCAGTGTTGCGGATTGGAATCCACGGATTTGATTTAAATCCGGATTTAAATCCACCGGAGGGCTGGCGGATTTTATTTGCGATTTGAATTGCGCAAAAAAAAAAAAAAAATGGGCAGGATCTGGATTTGGATTGAATCGCATTTTCCACTAATGATTTGAATTTGGATTCAATCGCATATTCCAGGTATGATTTGGATTTGGATTCAATCGCATTTTCCACGAATGATTTGGATTGAATCGCCCCTTTTTCAGCGGATTTGCGCGTGGATTTCGCTCCGTGGAGCTCCCTCACAAGATGCATGGATTTGAAATTGAGCGAAGCGCCGTTTCGCATTCTACGCGAATTGATGTGACCTTGTCTGAAATCTGCACACGCACTAGTGGCGTCCTCTCCCCAGAGCGACAGGAGTAGCCGTTTTGTTCCAATCACTTTCCCTCACCGCACCGAGGGAACACCTGGTGCAGTTCTTTGAACCCAGTTAACGTTATTCTGCCGATTGGACGGCACCTTTCCCGTGGACCTCTAGCTGAGTCTTCAAGCACGACCCGTTTCAAGCTTGGCAAATCATGTCGCGAAATTCTTGGTCTTCGCCATCATATTGAACGCATATAGGTACACGCATTCAAGTAAAAACAAAGTAAAAACGAACAATAAATATATCACATCCTATTATTTCGTAATTTCGGGAAGGCAAACCTTTCCTACTCCCACGGACAATCATGGCAAGATGTGCCCCTCTTCCTCGCATACCTTTTGTTTTTTCCCTTGATTACAACAGCCTGTACTACGCGAGGAAAATTTTTACGAAGCCCCGAAACGTCAGCATTAAAATAGACCCATGGGCTACATGTTTAGTATAAGTCACTCAATACACTTTCTGGTCAGGAAACTCGCGCGAGAACTTCATTTCGGCGGCCGAGCGGCGCGTGGTGGCGCGGCGATCGTTCGGGGGGAGACTTTCGTGTCCGCCGGTGCCTGCGCGTATGGCTTGCATAGTGTTTCTATGGGTGTTTGGAAGTGAACACTTTCTCTCTTTGTGCTTGCGTTTTGAGTGCGTAAGCAGAAGTTCTTTTTGAAATACAGTATGCTTGAAGGTATTTGCAATCTTTGCACTCTGTTCGTACACATAAAAAGGAGACTTCGTCTGATTCGAGCGTGCAGCATTTCGTGATGGCTATATGTTCTTCACGGAAGGGGATGCTTAACTTGACGAGGACTGAATGAAAGTATTTGTGTCTTTGTCTAAAAAACAACGATGACTTTGTCTACGGGAATAAACACAAAACATTCGCTAATAGCCTTATTGGAGATGTCCTGCGATGAGCGTGGTTTGCTGATCACCTTCAAATTGATCACTGTGTGACATGTGTAGCATAAAACTCTAAGAATCGTAAAATCTTAAAAGATATATCATTCAACATGATATCAATACAATAACATGTCTTTAGGGTACAACTTGGGGGGAGATGTAATGCTAAGTCGGCTTAGTAAACGAAGTCCGATCATACCTATTAGTTTTTGCTGCACCGGAAGCGTGCAGAGGAAGGGGTGATGTTTTTCTCTTTTTATCTATTCATTTTTCCGTTTTTTTTCTTTCTGCAATGCTTCTGCAATGCCTCAAAAGCTTCTGCGGACCATAAAATACAGACTCAGAGCCCATTCATAGCAGTGTATAGTGCTAAAAATATATAGTTTCCTTGCCTTCATCCTGAATTTGAAGAGAAAGGCTAACACAAGAGATTTGCTCTCCTTCCCCCTGCTTATATCTCTTTCCAGTTTTTTTTTTTTCTGACCACATACCACGGTGTTGTTCGTAAATGTAGTTTTTGGGCAATCCCAAAGTTTCCTTCTGACCTCCCAAATAAAACTCCATTCCACCATTTTAAATATTCTGGAACTGATCTGACTCATATGCCGACGCTATCTACAACGCGATGATAGTGTAGCCGTTGAGTTCGACATCTGAATCTTGTCAGCCAAATTCTATAGTTGGAAAGCGCTATCAGGCCACACTTCAGCAAGAGGAAATTCTATCGTGTTAATTTAATAACCCGGCTTGAATCTTGTTGGAATCGGCAAAGGAAAATATTGTTTCCTACTTAATTACAGAGTATTCGTCCAAACTACATTCAGGAGGCACAAATATTGTGCCTGCTGGCTTCGTTGTGACCTCTCACAACGGTTTTCCCATCACCTCTTCCCAAAGTGTGTAAAAATTGCTCTCTACGATACGCTAAAAATCTTGTGCATAGCACTGCACCACATATATACAGGGTGTCCAGGCTAAGTGTGAACATATTTTTTAAATATATATATATAACACTTTTTCCAAGATGAAATCAACTGCAATATAGCATACGCTAAAGGGCACTCCCTAGGAGGGCATAGCAAAGTCCAAAGGCAATGTCTTAATTAACTTTCATTAATTAACTTTTTAATTATGAAAGCTACAAAGCTGTCCCAATGAGAACATCTGTTCCTCTCGATCACCTGATATTGTAGCCGTTGTCAGAACAAAAATCCGTTCGATAGATTGCCCAACAAAAAATTCGTGAAGGAGCGCCATTTTTTTCTTTATTTTGTTCATTGCGCTTCTTAGAAGACGCGTCTTTCTTTCACCCCCAATGTGAGAGGGAGAAAGAGCACACTGTCGCCTCTCGCGTCCTGGAAAAAGATTAAAAGGAAACAGAAAATGCAACCCAAGATAAGGCCAGTTCCGATAGAGTCACCCGATACATTTGTTCTTGTTTTGTTTCCGCAAGATAAAGGGACCGAAAAGTGAATATAAACCTATCGAAACTTTATGTTCAGCGAAAAGCTTGAATCTTCAAAAGTTCAAATATCAAAGAACTCCGCTCAAATCGCTGTAGTTTTTCTGTAATCGAATTTTCCATGATTGCATGTCCAGGGACCTAGTAGGAAACCGAGCAGTCTGTCACCAATTGCATCACCCCGCGCCATCTGTCGAGGACGCATGTAATACGCGCGCTTCCGGTCGCTAATCCGGCGAAAACGAAAATGGCCTTAGCATTTGTGACCACTTTCTATGTCGAGAATAACTTCTTGAACGTGAGTGCGCTGGAATTTCGCATTCGAGAACTATCGCTCACAGAACTTCTGTTCGTGCGATAGCGTGCTGGAAAGTGTGTTCTTCGCAGCAGAAGATTCCTCGTCCAGAGATTTACCGGAGTCACACTCGTCCTCACCAGTAGCTCACCGCGCCGTGAACACGGACTGCTTTGTGAAATTTTCATGTATCAGGGAGAAACACTTGTGTAAGCCGAAACAAACGCTGTTTTTTCGTCGTGCAGGTGTTCATGTGGGAAATGCAAACAGGTGGATACCACGGACCAGTGTTTTTGCTGCCGAGTGGTAGAGAATGCGTGTGAAAAGCAGAGACAACTGCATCACAACTAACGAATATTTCGAAATACTGTGCCTGGACACCGAAGTACTGCAAGTGTCTTTTACATACATCCGAGAAACTGAAGAGTATGGCAACATACGCGGAAGCGCCGTGTGGTCTTTACTAACTACTTGAACGGCAAACTGGACGGAAAGCCCTTATTTCTGCAGGAAATTCTGTCATATCACCTGTCGGCTATTCACAAGGAGGATATGGGGTGCTCTGAGAAAGTACAATAGAAAGTATTCTTCCTGCCTGCGTCGTGCATGCTATTAGGGACGATTTCCCCATCAGTGTGCAGACCTGTAGATGTATATATTGAACATGAGAACATGAGACATATTGAACATCTGTCATCTGTACATATTGATGTCAGCAAATTTTCATTTCTTGCTTGCTGCAAGTTTTTCTAATTGCTTTTTCTTTGCAGTCACAGCATATTATACTTATTAGTTTGTTCCTGGAGCTTGTTCCCGCCATCCCGCTGCTGCTGCATCAACTGCCACAATCACAAGCCGTGTGTCCAGTCGTCCATCATCCACGAGTCGTCCTCATTCTCCTCTTCGTGGTATCGACGCGGATCTAAGCCAAGGATCTAAGTCAAGCATAACGTGTCCCAGCTACATATGAAATACGCTGTCTTTTTACTGCAAAACTTTTCACGTAAGCGACGTTTCTATGTTGCGTCATCTTCGTATTTCAAACAAAAGTATCGCGAAAAGTATCGCGTTACTCTTTTAGTAACGGTAGCGGTACTCCGTTACTTTTAAAAAGAAGTACCGATATCGGTATTTCGATACTTTTTACTCAAGTAACGAGTATCGGTATTGCTATACCATATTTCGGTAACAGGTACGACACTGCATATATCTCTAAGTAAGAGCCTCAAGTGAACCTTCCTAATTTCTGTGTACACTCTAAAACATAACTTCACCGCATAGCACGCTGTGCGCCAACCACTGCGAAGAATGACAAGATTATCGTTTCTGATTCGAAGAAAGAGAGGGGGAGGGGGCGTACGCCTTTTTGTGGCAATTTTCATATATGAAAATTGCCACAAAAAGGCATACGCCCACCTCTGTCTTCGAATCAGATGCGACAATTTTATCATTCTTCGCAGTGGTTGGCGCGCAGCGTGCTATGCGGTGAGGTTCTGTTTCTAGAGTGCATTCTTCACGATGTCCTTCTGTTTGAAGTTGTCAAAATCGGTGATAACTATGTATCTCGAATTGATATCTGTCATTAAACCTGATATGATTTATTTTTCTCTGTTCTCGTCTGGTATTGTCGCCATGGCTGACTAGTAAGGTTCGGTCAGGAAAAGGAAAACGTAATACAACGCAAACTAAGTGCACGAATGTAAACGTGCCATGGCCAGTCATGCATTGCTCATTATCCATCGCTTATCCAGCGCTCCATCGCTCCAGCGCCATCCATTATCCAGCGCTTAATATCCGTCGTCTCCGACGTCATTTATTTACAATCGTAGCAGTCCGCGCAACGGACGGATGGCACTGACGGTCTCTATCATGGTGTCATTCTGAAGACGCAGGGGCCATTGGGAGTTAGGCCACGTGTTTGGATATACCTTGCGGCAAGGGTGGCTGCAGGGTACGCTGGCTCCGGAGTTTTCTCCGTCACCAACACCGCACACTTTCCAGAGTGCTTTACTGCTGGTGTCCATATCAGAGATAACGGCATCAACATGTGCTCCAACTGCCTCAGACTTCTTGACGACATCAAAAACAAAATGTTTCAAACAGGTTCTTCCAACTGAGTCACCTGCAGGAAACGAGAACACATCAGCAATCATTTTGTCGTTGTAAAATGCACGATAGTCTTGTGATAAGCATAAGGCGAACCTGAGAAATGTTACTCAATCACTTGCTTCCACCTTGACAATGCACCTGCGTGCATAACTACGACACCATGCGTAGCCAGGCACTGTTTGCTAATGGTACTGTCGCCTGTCCTATAACGACGAAAGATCAGAAGAAAGTGTATAAGAAGCGTAGCTCAACTACATACAAGAGGTAAAAGCACATTTGTTTTTATGTCAGCTGTCAAGAAACAATAAATTAAGTATCATTCACATAATGTATTTGCTATTGGGCTATGATATGAAATCAAAAATTATTTTATACCACTGGTGGGGACGGTGCCATCATGGATATGGATACACTCAGGAACCATCACATGCGCTGCAACAGAACAGTTTGAAGACTTCCCGTTATTTTGAGAATCCTAGATCGACCTCGTCCACAGTCGTCAAATCTGGTTGCAGAGTTCTATGCACTGGTGTCAAGGTCACTGTGGAATGACCTACAGCAAATAAATAATCAAGCGTCAAGAAATAATTACCCAACGTTCATATTAAAGGAGTTGAGAAACCACACTGATGTCTCTGGCAGAGCCTGTACGCCTTACTCCACGCACTCCGTATGCAAAGTCCCACCTCCCACCTCCTATTATTTTTTATGCTGCAGAGTTTTAAAAATCTCTCATTTTTGAGGCCCCCGCCGACCGTGGCGCCAATCGGTGACGGGCAGTTCCATGAAGTCGGCGAGAAGTGACGCCTTGACCAGTTGCTCCATGGCTTTACGTCATAGCCCTTCCGCTCATTTCACTTCGCCGCGTGCCCGCGTCGCGTCCCTGTTTACAGGCGTCGTCATGAGGACGGGAACTCCGCACTTCCGTGATGCGCTCGGTACTACGTGATACCGAGATTGTGCGAGGAGGAGGCGAGACAAGAGTGAAAGGATCTCCTCATATTCAAAGTGTCATAACTCCGTGGCGCAGGAGCGCAGCGTGAAAGGGTTTCGACAGAGATGTTTGGCACCCATAAATCTACATTTCAAACATGATTTTGTGTAACATTTGGATTTAGATTCATAACCGCTTTAACTCTTCTCTTGGACAAAGGCAAGCATTTAAAATTCATTCCGCGTCAGTGGTGTCAACATTTAAGGATTGGCGAGTGCACAACTTGTGGCATGACTTCTGTTTTCATTATTTTCTTATTTCTTTCTAACAGTGAGGCACTTTTGTTCCTATTCATACAATTATTGCAGTCTTTAAATCGGACTGCCAGGTATTCCTATAATGCGTTCCCAACAAGATTTGCTGTAAACTGTGCACATAATGATTATTTCACATAACGATAATTTCATTACTATATGTACGGGGGGATGTTCAAGTCAAACCAGAACTTTTCATTTTTCGCAAAAGAAAAATGAACTTACAGGTGAGAAATTAGTTTTATTTTGCAACGTAACCTTCAGCTGCACTAATGCACTTGTCCCAGCGTTTCACAGGGGCTTGGATGCCAGCAGCGTAGAAATCCTTACCGGCGCGTAGAAGCCATGATCGGACCGCATTCTTGACGTCGTCGTCGCAGCTGAAGTGGCGGCCCCCAAGGAACGCCTTTTCTGGCCCGGAGAGATGGAAATCGCTGGGGGCGAGGTCTGCGCTGTAAGGGGAATGTGGCTGGAACTCCCAGCCAAGTTCCTGTAAGGTGTGCGTCGTGAGATGCGCGGTATGCGGGCGTGCATTGTCCTGTAGGAGGAGTACTCCTTCGGTGATGAGGCCCGGCTGCTTTTGCTTCAGGGCCTTCTGCACATCCCTGAGAACCTGACAGTAATATGCACTATTTATGGTGGTACCACTTAGCAGAAAATCAACATGAACAACGCCAGCCTTGTCGCAGAAAACCGTGGCCATGACCTTACCCGCACACTGAGAAAAATTTCTCTGTTGTTTTAACAGGAAAGTGCTGGAAAAAAATAGTCCAGGAGTCCTGTTAATATTTACATCGGCCTGTTTCAATGATTTTACGGGGACTGTTGATATAACCGGTATTGTCTGTTGTAACAACAGGCTTTCCTGTTGTTGTATTAGAACAGATTGATGTAAATTTTACAAGGCCCCAGTTACATATTACATGCTAGTTCTGTAGCTATATCAAAATTACAGCACTCTGTCCACTGCCTTGGAAGGATTTCTCTCTACAGTTAAGAAACTACAAGAAACGTGGTAAAGTCCATGGCAAAACCGTCAGTCCTAGAACTGCTCGTCTTTATTGAGGATTTTCCTGTAGTTTCATACACTTGCAATCATACATTAACGCTTCTCACGTGCAGATGGGCTACTCTGAGGGTCTATTCAAGCATCCAAGCATTTGTTTCATGCTGCTGGATGCCCCCAACAAGAGAACTTTCTCTGTGCTCGAACAATGCTTCTTGTGCCTCCCCCCCCCCCCCATGTAGCTCCCACCGATTGATAGATCTCAAGGAAGCATATGAAATGTATACCCCATCCAAAGTACAGTATTAGCAAGAGCAAGTGGCACAAATGACAGCGCAACCGTACAACTGTAATTTTGGGACTGGGTACATAAGATGGACATTGTTCTGTCAGCATATGTTTGAGCGCTGTATAGTCCAGGGTACTCAAACCATATGTGCAATTTGTCATTTGGAACAGTTCTGTATTCTGTCCGTTACAATTAGCAGTAAAAAGAAAATGTCTGCGGAAGTTACACATTGGGGAAACTATTCGTATGAATGTTCCTCAGCACGCTCATGATCTCTCTTATGCTTTTCCCAGAAGTTTTTGCATGGGGACTTACCAATTGATAATATGGCTGGCGTGGGTGGAAGAGCGACACCCTGCAGTGGTTCTCCTGCATGAAACGCAAAGTGCACTACTACAATGTGCTCCATAATGTAGCAAAGCACTCCTGGCTTCAACAACACGATCTCAGCACATAACTTACCAATTTCTAATAGATGACTATAGCGTGGATGGAACAGAGAAATCCTGAATTGGTTGTCCTTCCTGGAGAGCAACATGCACTGCTATAATGTGCTTTATAATGCTGCAAGCACACATGGCTTCATTCATGCAATCTCAGCACAAAGCTTACCTACAGGAGAAAATCAGCTCTTGTATGCTCCGTTATTCTGTCGGTACCTGCAGTTCTTCAAGAAGGAATGATTCAGTCTCCTCCATGCTGGAAATCGTTGGAGCCGGCTGTTGTTGCTTTTTATGAGCAGGATTTCTTAGGCACTGAGAAGAGAAAACGGAATGTGAAGTAAACGTTTCGCATTGCATTCAGACGCAAAATATGGAAACTTATACTTGCTGACATTAAGATGTCCCCCCCCCTTTCATGTCTAAAGTAACTCGTACGTGAAGACATCGATGTTGCAGCTTACATTTGTTCGTCATCTGTGAAAAAAGAACAAAACAAGAACGTGTAACATACACCTACCGACATGAAGAATTATGGCGCCCTCAATAAAAGGCGTGAATATCATATTCCGCACACAACAACAACAAAAATAACAAGAATCACGAGCACAACACAATACCAACTGCATGGACGCAACATTGCTTTTGCTGCCGTGCCTGACGTACCAACCGAATGGTTGTAGTCGTTGTAGTAACCGACATTACGAACACGACAGCGTCTGCTTTTCCCCTGAAGGGTGACTAATAGCAAACACGATTTCCCTATTCTAAGCAATGTATGCGAAGAAGCCCAAACTATCACTCCATTACCGGAGTATTAGCTACAACAGACTTCCAGCACTACGAGAACAGAAACTGCAGTGTACATATACCAACGCTTCAACAGGACCGTAATGCAGGCCAAGAGAAAGGCGAACGACGGTTGCCACGGCGTCCGTCAACACTTTGAAACGTTCTTGCGCTGTTCCTGCTTCAAAGCAATAACGGTGTGGGCGAACAGTCGAGTTGGACGAGCCCTGCTTCCAACTTCTGTATCTAGGTTCTTCTGCGGGGCTACCTGACTGCTGCAAAACATACTCCGACTCTCCGCAACGGAGACCGCCTCAGCGACCATTTTTGTTTCGTTTGACCGAGCAGCCCTGTTAAAGCAGGTCTACAAATGGTTCTGTAAAATTTTACATCAACGGTTCATGTAAATATGTCTGTTTTTCAACGAAATTTCTTGGAGTGCAGACGGGGTGCTTCGGAACTTCTTGGGAGCTGGCGGGCCCGGATGCTTCAACTGTTTTGATGCGCGTTTAGACTCAGGAGTGAGATGGTGCACCCTTGTTTCATCGCACGTGATGACCCGATTACGGAACGGCTGTCCTTCAGTGTCGAAACGGTACCTTAGCTCTTGGGAGATTTCCAGTCTTCTCTGCCGGTCAAACACGGACAGCTGGCTCGGGACCCAACGGGCACTAACTTCCCGAAACTGGAGGTGTTCATGAATGATAGTGTTCAACGTTCCCACAGAAAAGTCCATCTTTCGAGACAGTTCGAGACAGGTTATCCGTCGGTCCTTGAGGATCAGGCGGACCACAAGTTGGATGTTCTCAGGAACTCTGACACTGGGCTCTGAGCCGGCCCGGCCGGGATCGTCCTGCACTGATGTACGGCCGTCTCGGAACCGTTTGCACCACTCAAATGCTTTGCTGCGGCTAAGTGTATCGTGGTCATACTGAGCGTGAAGTCTTCTGTGAATTTCAGATGACTTTACGCCTTCATTCACGAGAAACTTCATGACAATTCGCTGTTCGATGTGGGCGCTCACCTCGTTGTCGGCCATCTTGTCCAGCACGTGTCTTCTGTTTTGCACAAACTTTGGACCACCACGTGGTGCATGCGGAGGCCTGTCGCCTGTGAAAATGACGAAAAAGAAGTAGCGCGGGCCATTTGTACACTCAGGAGACAGAAAGTCCCGGTTTCACTTGAACACCCCTCTTACGTTTCCACCGGCAATTCGCATGAACCTTCAACAGGTAATCCCTAACCCTCTAAATACCACGCCAATGATAACGACGATGCCCAGAAGAAGAACAGGCTCTGTTCGGAATATCGGCGGCTGTCGTCCTGAGGCAACTGCCTTCATCCTTCCATAACGGTTCGCTGGATTTTCTATCCATCTATAAACGATTACAAGCATACCAGAAATGCCCAAGAGAGCCAGGCATTTCGTTAAATGCCCAGAGACGCGTCTCTGGCATACACTCTTAAAAATGAACTTCACGACATAGCACGCTCCTAGCCAACCATCATCTCGAATAATATCGTTATCTGCCCTGATTGGCTGAAAACAGGAAGAGTACGCCGTTTTGTGACACTTATGCTGTTCATAATTGTCACAAAAAAGGCGTACGCCTCCCGTTTTCAACAAATGAAGGGAGGGAACGTTATCATTCGGGATAATGGTTGACTAGGAGCGTGCTATGTAGGGAAGCTCTGTTTTTAGAGTGTAGGCACCGACCGCGGGGGGCTTGGGGGCCTCAGGTCCCAACCAGAACATTCCCGGGGGGGGGGGCAGCCCCCTCCAGTAAGTCTACCCAGCTGGCACTCAAGATGAGCGTTACGAGGGACATACGGAATGCCGTATGCTTCAGGCAAATGAACCTGACAGTCTTGTCAAAATTTGCCTAATGACAAGGAATCCTACACACTAAAAACTGAACTTCACCGCATAGCAGGCTCTGCGTCAACCACTGCCACGAATGATAGGGTTATCGCTTCTGATTCGAAGAGAGAGAGGGGGGGCGTACGCTTTCCGTGTCAATTTGGATATATGATAATTGACACAAAAAAAGCGTACGCCTCCCTCCCTCCCCGAATCAGAACCGATAACCCTATCATTCGTGGCAGCGGTTGGCGAAGAACGTGCTCGGCGGTGAAGTTCAGTTTTTAGAGTGTTGGCATCCCGCGCGACCTTCGTGCATGCAGCGGAAATTTCGTCGGTTGCTAAACTTCGGAAAAAAACATTTTCAAGCTTGTGCTCATGGAATACCTGCTGCTCAATGCATACAAGATAGAATTTTGTCTGCAAATTAGTTCCATTTGGCCTTACGTCGAACCTTCAGCGCCGAGCATTTATATTATACACCTGACAACGTTTTGCTGGAAGCAGAACCTCCCAAATGCGAACTGGCATTAAATTACTTTCCGTTCCCTGGCCAGTTTATTATTCACTTTAACGGTACAAGTAGCTCTGTTTCAAAGCTGGAATCCCACCGTGAACCATTCGAATCCGACTCACAAACGGTCCCCGTGTTGGCGGGGGACTTGAGCACGGAGCAACGTCTTTTTACTGTTTTTTTTTTTTTCGTGTGAAAGACTATTTTACAGCTATAACCGCTGACGCAGAGGGGCGATCGACGAACCGCGTAATAAAAAAAGAGGAAAAAAGCGCTCTAGCCAGTGAGCCACGCGAGCTGAGCCACGTTCGTTCCTCGTCAATGAGCGTCGTTTGTTGCCCACTTCACCTGGAATCCTTGAACTGAGTCTTCCCAATGGGCATCAGACGAAGATGAACCATGTCGAGGCAGGAACGCTGAAGAAATTACGATCGCCTTTGTGTATCACGGCCCGCATCTGTGAGGAAGAACTAGGCAAGAACACGAGTGGATGGGACCGAAAGGTTCTCCCGGGAAGAAGGAGGTGGGAGAGAGCGAAGTCGCGGCACCAGGTATGGAAGTAACTAACGGTTAATCTAACCCACTGGGTTCTAGACCGATAGCGATTGACTTTACGAAGCTATACCGTCACTTTTTGGGACGGCCTTTCGTCATTTAAGTAGAGCCGAGGTGTAGAGTCCTGTACGAACCGCGGGTGACCCGCACGTTGTTGCGGGTGGCGGGTGTACGTTTTCGGTGTCGTGTGGGTAGCGGGTCGGGTGCAGGCGCTATTGTTGACGGCGGAGCGGGCAGCGGGTCGGCTGTGGTCGACGAATTTTACCAAACACCATTATAAAGGACTCCCGAGTTGCTCATGTTAAAACCGAAACCTGCGGCGACGGTCATGGCATGGAATGCGTGCTGCGCCCCCTCCTCCTCCACATTGCGTCAGACCTTCTGTTTAGCGAGCACGGGGAACGCGTCCGTATGTCCATCCTTGTCCATGTCGCGCTGCGTGTCATCATGCCTCAATCCACAAACCAACACGCATTTCCACACTGCCCCCTGAGCTGGTGTCGTGCGGGAAGCCATACACAGACACATATATATAATCATTATGCACAGACCAGGGAGTGCTCTCACTTAACGCGTCAAAGTCCATCGCGTTGTGAGTAGCGGGACGGGTGTTGGCGAGCCTTCGAAAAAAATATATATATGTATATGCGGGTTGCGGGCGGATGCGGGTCAGATAATTCCCACCCGCGCTGGACTCTACTAACGTGCTTTAAGTCCAAGAAATGTTCGGCAGACTACGGCAACGACATTTGTATCAGCGGAAGTAGCGGGGAGGCGGCGGTAGCCATCACACAATGGCCAGCGTCAGTTGAGATTAAGTTTGTGCAGCTTGCCTCATTGCTTTGTATCAGTGCAACTTGTCTCGAGTCGGTGCCGCCATCGGGCTGTGTCGCCGATGTACCGTTGCCTTAGTTTATCGACATTTTTGTTGATGGTTCCTTCCTTGCACATGTTGCACTGCCCACCAATTATGTCTTGAATTTCTCGCCCAGATGTTCCGGACGTAGAACCAGCGCACGGAGTTAGAACGCCAGATATCCAGCCAGTGGCAGCCGCAGGTCTGTCCCAGGCATCAGCTGTCCAGTCGGCGTGCGCAGCGCCGGTATCCGAACGGAGAGAGAAAGCAACACCGCACAGAGACGAAGTCAACTTTGGATTGATGGTTCTCATAGTAACCCTGTTAATTCTGCTGGCCGGAACCATTATCCTGGTGTTCATCGAGAGGAGTTTAATGTCTCAGAAAGCGACGGAATCTGTCAACAATTATACAACATCCTGACGCCTCGAAGACGCTTTACCTTGCAGTTATTGCTCCACATGTGAGTTAAGCAGGCCCGTAAACGAATAATTATTATTCTACATATTTGGACTTGGGAAAGTATGAGATGCTTTTCTTCAGGATCCACCACTTTTCAACCTACCAGAAGTAAAGAATGTGTGGTGCCATAACTGCCACACACGTGCGAGCGACGTTCATCAACACAAGAAAAAAAAAACAGAATTCGGCGCGGGAAATGGACAATGGTGGATGCAACATGTGTTCAAGGCAAGGGAAGTTAGTAAGACGAGCACCAAAGACATTGACTCCTACAACCTATATGTAGCAGCTGACTCCTTCAATTGAAATATGTGTGGGATATGTCAAAGACAAAAACCGTGCATTGTGTCCATTTCTAAAGAGAATAATCGGTCCTGTCAGCAAGCCCAAACAGGTATCACTCTATATACTATACTATATAGATGCGATGATAAAGAATGTTTTCCTATGTTCCCTATTCCTATTTACTTCATTATGTTTTCCTATGTATATGCAATGCACATAACAAATCAAATAAATGAAATAAATAAATGAGCCATTTGGGCAGCACACCGAGCGTGTATGCGGAGTTCCAAATGTACTTACCAGACTGGACAATGCTCCTAGCTAGGCTAGTGTATGTATGTAAAATGTATTTGCGTGTTTTAGTTTTGGTTTTTGTTAACGCTTTTCTGCCCCCGTTGAGGATACTGCAAATACATCCTGTTGGTGCAAAATTTTTCACGCGCCCTCACAGAGGAGCAAAAAGTGACCCAGTGAGTCAATACCGGCTAAAACCTCCCGAAAAATGTAGATGATCAAGCATACGTGTATTGGTACGACATCGAAACAAAAGTGCATTCATCGTTGGAAATCCTCACCTGGACTGCACAAGGTCGGCAAGTGTGTCGAACAAATATCAAGATTATGTTGATTGTATTCCATGACTGGAGGGGGGGGTATTTATCATGAGTTCGTTCCACGTGAGCAGATTGTCTGCGCGCAGTTCTTGCGACTGACTACCCAGTCGCCGACAACGGGACTCGAGAACACAGTTTCTCGATCGAACTGTCATGTGCATCTCTCGCGAGTTTCGTGACTCCGTGAAACGTCCTCTGCCCCTTCCACATGAACGGCCTTTATTGTCACAACCATGTGGGGCTCCAGGCATGATTACTGCTGTTCTTCGTGAGCATCCTGAAACGTTTGAAGGAGGCTGAAGAGGCTAGATGAGTGGGAGAATAAGACCTTGCTGCTCCACCATGAGATCCACCCGTTCGTGGCTCCTTGTTCGTAAATTATGGCTAAACGTCTCTTGTCCTGCACTGATCTCGCCAGGGGCCCTATTCCGAGCCGCTGTCGAGCGCCAGCGACGGTCTCTCATCGGTGGAAGGCGATTACGAGCACCGGAAGCGACACCTGCCACTTTTGGTATACCCATGTCACTTTTAACGGCGGTGCGCTTGGTTTGTTGACTGTCCATAGAGGTTAAGATGTCTGGGAACGAGACGCCGCGCTCTCAGCCAATAGTGCAGCAGGAGGAGAATCATGTGAAATGACATTTGCTTTGGAAGCAGACGACGACGCGTTGACGATGGAGAAGAAGTCTCGCGCTCAACGCACGAATAATATGAAATGGTGTTGCAGTTCATGGTCGAGTAGCGCAATTTATTCACGGGCATTTTGCTGGCGGCCTACACGCAATTAGACAAAAAAAAAAACGTGGACAGAATTAGTCGGAGTATTAAATTCCCGGCGAAAGAGCTGTCAGGACGGTTGACAAGTGGAGAAATGTAAACTTTAGGCATGTTAGCTTTAGGCATGTAATCTGGATATGGATGATAGTGAGGTATAGCCTGCGCGGTGAAGCAGTTTCACGAAAGATGTCTTACAGACGTGTTGTCATCCTTTCTAAACACCGGCGTAAGCCGTGGCGGTGTTCATAAGAGCCACGCGAAGTAACTTGCAGCCGTGTCGACGCAGCCGTCTTGACAGCTCTCGCTCTGCTTAACGACAGTATAGCCCACGATAACGACAGGGTCGAGGTTGTCGTTCCCGTGAGCGACAGCGTCGTTTATGGGCGACGCATTTCGAGCGCAGGGAACACCAAATTCTCATTGGTAGCGTTGCGCTGCGTCATATACACCGTTTTCCAGCCAGCCTCGCGCTCCCCCCCCCCCCCCCCAGCGCTTTCGCACCCAGCACATTCCAGCAAAGAGGAAAGTGATACCACGGAGGAAGCATACGCCCCGTGTGTTTTCCATCTCTCTGGCATGTGCGGTAAACAGCTTTCAACGTGCTTCCCCAGCTAGAGAGCGCTGCGGTTCCAATATGGCGACGTCGACGGGAAAACGGTGTATACCACGTACGTGCGCCCGCTCCCGAACGACACGTTCGCGCTCCCAACATAGATCGGAATAGGGCCCCAGACTTGGCCTCTGCTGACTTCTTCCTCTTCCCGTAATTGAAATCAACGCCGAATGATGTCGATTTCATTTAGACCATAGAACATATAATAAAATTCGTCACAGGACCTTCGCAAGAAAATTTGTGCACAGTATCGCAATAGAAATAGTTGAAATAAATTAGTAAAAATTACGCTTTAGCCCCGCCTGCTTGATTTTCGCAAAGATGCGCGCGCGAAATGTGCGTCTGGAGGAGAAAGTGTTCCCGCCTTAATTTGTTTTGCCTTCTTTGTGATGAGACAGTTGTCTTGTTTTCTTTGTGGTTGTCACCGGCATCAAGATCAAAGCGGGTGACAGAAGGGTAAAACAAAAATGCGAGGACACTTCCTCCTCTCCCCGCAGCTTCCTTACGCTCTGCTTTCCGACTATCAATCAGGCAGGGCTTAAGCGGAGTTTTTGCTTTTTTTAGACTATTTCTGTGGCGATACTGTGCATAGTTTTTGTTGGGTCACTGGTGATCCGTAGAGGACTTCATATTTCTGTAAAAACAAAAAAAGCGAGGTCCACTGGCAATTTTCGAAGTTCAATTGAAAAAATAAGTTTCCCCCAATTAAAAATAGTCCAAAGCGTTCCTAAACGGCGGCAAAAGTTCCCAGAAGGTAATTGCCAAAAGTCTCACAATCCTCAGGCGATTACGTCGCCAGTTTGAATTTGTTATTTGTTTGTTTGTTATTTGTTCGTTATTTTAGGTGAAACACCCTGTATATCTGCCGTTACTTTGATGACGTTGTATACTCGCCCGTCACTCTTGCCTGTCCTGCTTGCCACTTCTCTTGCACCTAAGTTAAACTTCTCTGTGGCGTGCTCTTCCAGGAATAAGCTGAAGTTCCTTGATCTTACCTTCGTGCAGTGTAATACGTAAATCTGCAATTGTACCATGCTCATGTGCTGTTGTATACGTATTATATTCCCTTCAATTCAGGTTTTTCTTACGTTGGACAGACTGGACGCTGTCTAAATGAACAGCTTCGAGAACACCAGCTGTACTTACAAAATAGTTATATCTCAAGTGAGCACCTTCTGCAATGCAATAACTGTCAACCTATTTGGCCAAACCATAGTCAGCCGCCGGCTCTAAAGCGAAACGCACCGCTCCGAAAACATTGTCGCCACTGGCGCAGTTGCTCTCAATATCCCTAATTGGCTGCGTAATACGAGGGTGGTTCCATAAGTTTCCGGCCCGAGGTAGAAAACGCGCGCGAATTTGAAAATGCGATTAAGGACGCATAGCGCCATCTTTTGGAGGGACGAAGCACCACCCTCAACCCTCTCCATGCTTTTGTCGGTTGGAGAGCGGCATTTCAAACAGCTAGGGTGCACTCTTCAGTTAAAATGGAAACGATCGAGTACCGCGCTATGATAAAATTCTTGGCAAAAGAGGGACTTTCGCCTAAAGAAATTAAAGCGCGACAGGACAGCGTGTACAGGGAAGCCTCTCCGTCGTACACAACAGTAAAAGACTGGGCCAAGCAGTTTCGACTGGGGCGAGAGTCCATTGAAGATGATCCACGCGATGGTCGTCCAGTGGAAGTGATGACACAAGAAAATTTGTCTCTTGTCGAGGAGGAAGTGCTGAGCTACAGGCGTTTGAAGGTGAAGGAAATCTCAGAAAGGCTGGGCCTTTCCAAAACAACCGTTTTTCGCATCATCGGCGAGGGCCTTCACATGAAGAAGGTCAGTGCGAGATGGGTGCCACGGGTTCTCTCGTCAGTTCAAAAGCAACAGCGCGTCGTCTGTGCCAAATACTTTTTGGAGCTCTGTCAAGAGAACGAAGAAGAAATATTGAAGTCAATTGTCACAGGGGATGAGACTATGGTGCTCTACTATGATCCCCTTTCGAAAAAGGAGTCGATGGAATGGCGCAAACCAGGAGAAGCACCCCAAGAAAAGCCAAGGTCACACAATCCACGAAGAAGATCATGGCAACAATATTTTGGGATTGTCACGGGATCCTCCTCATCGACTTCAAAGAGAGGAACAACACAGTGAATGCGACTTATTATGCTTCACTCCTGCACCGACTGCGAGACGCCATTAAGGAAAATAGGCGCGGCAGGTTGAGTCGAGGTGTCCGGTTGCTCCAGGACAATGCCGCTGTCCACACGACTTCTGTTGCCAAGGCTGCACTAAAGGAGTGCGGCTTCGAAGAAATCCACCACCCATCCTACAGTCCAGACTTGGCACCGAGTGACTACTTCCTGTTCTCAAACTTGAAGAGGGATCTCAGCGGACGGAGATTTCAAAACGATAGTGAGGTGCAAGAGGCAGCATTTTGCGGACACAACTTCGGACTATTTTTTCAAGGGTATAAGAATGTTGGTTGAAATTTGTCAAAAGTGCATCGAAGTTAAGGGTGACTATGTCGAAAAGTGATGCACTTGTTTCGTCTCTATGACTATTAAAAGTTGGTCGGGCCGGAAACTTATGGAACCACCCTCGTATATCTGGAAATGTTCGGATGCTTATTGGTCTCCGGGAAGTGGCGTCAGTCTTCCTTCGCGCTGATTGGGCGAGAGTCGTTTGATAGAGGTGCGAGGATCCGAACGACCGGTCGAACGGAGCAGAAAGAACAACGACGGAGGCGACACGTCTAGTTACGCGTGTTCTCCCAGACTACAACCGTTGTGCTCGCAGACGCCAGCGGGTAGTTTCGAGGGTTTTGATCGCGTCAGATTTAGACTGGGTCGAACAGCTAACGTGGAAACACAATGGCACATCCAGGTGATCATCGCAGCAGCGGAAAGACGAATATGTCAGGGAATCCCTGCACGTCCAAAGGACGCTGAAATCATTCGTGGGGAAGTCTGCACTCCTTCCGATGTCCCGCAGGTGAACGGTAAGACAAGTTTAGTTACTTTTTTAACCGAAGGGAAAGATGCAGGTTTATCACGCGAAGTGTATTACGTATAACATTTACGAGTGACTCTGTACGTTAGATGGGTAGAAATCCAGCGAACCGGTAGAATGTAGGAAGGGAGTTGCCTCAGGACAGAAGCCGCCGATATTTCGAACAGAGACTGTTCTTCTTCTGGGCACCGTCCTCATCATTGGCATGGTATTTAAAGGGTTAGGTGTGACGTGTTTAAAGGTTCATGCGAATTGTGGGTCAACAGCCCGGAGGGAAGAAAGGCTCCGTACGGGCTTCTACAGCCGGAGTGAATGGCTGCTTTGTTAGAGTGTGGAGGGGATTATGTGAACGTAGTGATCTAGGCTACAGACCGGTTACAGAAAAATGGAAGGTTCACGAATACGTGGACGAAACGGGACAACAGGCAAGAATTGGCAAGCATGGAGAAAGATAAGGAGGTTAGTGGTTACGTGGGGAAAATTCCAGAACCAGCAAAGTTTTTTTTAATTTTTTTTTATATTTGTAATGCAAAGTTGTGGCATGCAATAAAGAAAGTAGAAAGCAGTGGCCATGCAGAACATAACAGATGATAACGGAGGTAGAAGGGAAAAGCATATTTTATTTGTGAAGTGTTTCTAGGGTGCCTTGTGATTTGTTGATACCGGACGGGTGAAGAGCGTTGAACTTGCATATGAGATAAGACTCCCTATCACGTCTGTCCCGTGTGGATCTAAACCCGGTTTCTAGAATATATAGTTTAATGTTGTCAAAATTGTGACCAGGAACGTTAAAGTGTTCGGCGACTGCTTTGGGGAGTTTGTTGGACGTGTCGGTTCTGTGTCCGGTAAGGCGGTTGTTCATTTGTTGACCGGTTTCACCAATGTATTGCATAGAGCAGTCGCCGCATTCGGCTGCAGCAGCCGAATCCGTGTTAGTGGGTCCGGTATACGTGTCGTTGTTCGAATTAGGTTTTCCGAGTTTTGAGTGTTCCTTGTTAGTTAGCTCGCGGTTGAGTTGTTGAATGTGTAGTTCGAGAGTGTTTGCCTCCGCGTCGGTGAGACTGATATTGTTCATATGGGCCTGGATCGTAGCGAGTTGCGCGTGGCACTGTTTCTTTAACATTTCTAGAAACGTACGGGCTGTGTTGTTAAGGGCTGATGCCCACTCTAGCTCTAGTTCAGGTGTCAATTTTCCTAATGCAGGGACTGTTTTAGGGGTGAGGCCTTTAGGTATTGTGTTGTGAGCCAGGTGGTGGGTGTAGATCCGTAGATGATGTAGGTATCGGCAACGTTTGTCCATGAGTTTTCGCATTCGTAGAAAGTTCGTTGACTGCATGGTAGGCTGGTGATTAGATAGTCAACGGTGTTTTATGCGTGATGTGCGCGTGCGTCGTGTCTGTGGGGTCGGTGGCTGTGGGGTCAGTGGCTGTGGAGACCCGCTGTGTTCCTCGATGTCATCTGTCTGTGTTTGCGTGCTTGTGGTTTTCTGTGTCACAGTTTGCGTGAACTTTGTGTGTGTGCGGGTTGTGTTTGGAGTGTTGTCGTTTGCCGCGTGTGTATGCGTGGGTGCAGTGGCCGTCGTGGTCCCCTTTGATGCCATCGTGTGTTCTGGCGTGTTTGCGGTGCTGGCACTTAAAGTGTAAGCTGGTTGAGGATGTTGTGTTTGAGCGTTTGTCAGTGCAGGACGGCATCTATGGACCATTAGGTGTTTGATGTTGTGTGCCATAGCTCGTACGCTTGCGTAGTTTGGGTGGATGCCGTCCCGAGCGAGATGTGCTTCAGCATGGTACCCAGTAAGCCACCGATGTCCCATGGACGTCCTGAAAAGATCCCGAAGTCCTGATCCGCGAAAAATGTCCCAATGATGTAAATAAGACGTCATTGGAAACGTCCTAGCGTTGTCTAGCCAGGATGTATTTTAATGATATCGCTGGGACTTCGAAATGGCGTCCCGATCGGATGTTGATTTAGAAGTAGAATACAAACATACTTTCGATGCTCATTATATTTTTGTATCCTTATGATAACGTTCAACAGCGTGCAGCAAGAAACTAAAACAGTGACACTAATTTTTATCCGTGTTACCGAAGTGGCAACACACAAAAATTATTCATCTGAATTTACAAAGAAACTCCCGACATGGTCCGAGCTTAGCAGATGTACCACAGTATCTAGCTTCTGTTTCCTTTTACTGTAGTGCTAATAAAGGTAGTTGGGAAGGCCGAGAAGACCTCGATATCTCTTGCAATATCTCCATGTAGAACGGAACACACAACTACATCTCCAGATGTGCTTCCCTGCCGGAACGAGAAGACATAACATCATTGAATTGTCGCCACAATTCCAACGAGGTCCAAAGACAAATCAGACAGTCAATTCGTTCATTATGTAGCCGTCAGGTACACGTTCCTCACTGACAGAATCAGGGTTTTTGAAGAGAAGCTATACCTTCGCAACATCATGTTCCACTATGTTGTGTGGCGAAGACCGTACCCACGGAATAAAGAAGCAATTCGATGAATTGGCTTAATGGATATAAATGCTAAACGCTGATTTCCACTTGATTTAATGTAATCCAACATGTTTTGTACACACTGCACCAGTTCAAAGAATGCGAAACCAATTGAAGGAATTGGCCTAGAGTATCAATAAAACAACAACTTTATTTCTAAGGTTAATAATGAGGAGTCTCGTCGCTAGTGTGGATACCCGAGCCCACTGGCATAAAATGCGATGAAATGTGCCCCTTCACCATAAGGATCGAAGTCCTGACGTGTCTAAAAAGACCAAAAAAGCTCTCATCACAGAGTGTTGATGGGCTGGATTTCACCAGGGGCCAAGCAATTTTCATAGAGATAGAAAGGGTGAAATTCCAACTGACTAAGGATCTGAGAGAGCGCGGTTCGGGAAGGTTGGTAGCATGGACAAATAAGAAGAATGTGCCCAGGTCCCCTACGGCACCGTAGTGACATCATCGGTCAAAATAGATCAGATATGCATAGAGATTCCAACTGAGCACTGCACATGCCACTTGAGGTGGCGGTTGATACCGCGGCGTCTTTTAGCCATCCAGTGATGGTTTAACCCCATCAGAGTGACATCGCGGTGTTTCGCGATGGGTTCCCGTGTCTAATATCTTGGCCTGCAGCGGCGATATCGGGATGCTGTTTCTTGTGACGAATTTCCCTTCCATCCCCCTACGCGTGCACCTGCGGCTTGTGAGAAATCCTGGCGGTTGTCCAGATATTTGAAAATTCTAGGCAACCGTCGGTGCTTCTGACACCTTCAAAGATCGAGACCAAAATTCAGGTCCGAACGGGCCTGGATTAGCTGTCTGATCGCGCAAATCACGCAGGAACTGATCTGTAGTGGTTTCGGAACTCGTAGGCGGAGACGCGTTAGTAAAATTCGTTTTTCCGAACTTCAGTGCCCTTGTTGGAAAGAAGTTTGCCTCGGACAGGGTTCATACTTGGAGAACCCACTGTTCTCGACGCGGAGCACGTGATAAAATTCACCGCGTCTCTCTAAATTTAGCAGTTCTCGAGTTAGAGGATTCCGCGTTCACACTCCTCCCGATACATGGGACCAGCGGCTTCCCCGCCCCCTCCCAAAAAAAAAAGCCTTCCCGTTGCTGCCACATGGTCATGTTTGCCTTCGTTATGAAGGTCTCAATGTGCTCTTTCCAACAGCGTTTGTCCCGCAGGCGCGCGATGTTCCGTTCTTCCGATATCGGCTTAAGGGCATGACGAGCTGCGAGGCTGGCTAGAGCCACCCTGAAACACTTCCCACTTTTCGGTGTCGTAAGTCGATTACCCGATGTCCGATTTAGTCGAAATTTTGTGTGCGCGTGCTCTGTTCCCTGCTCTACAACTTTCCAATTGAGACCAGCCGTCGATTTCCAGTGGTTAAGACGTCATTCTCGAAATTCCTGACACCGACCACCGTTCACCGATTTTTGTCCCTGTCTTCAGGCTTGAAGCCCACGGCGGATCCGACTTCCTTTTAATGGGCACACGCACTCGACATGGGAAACGCGTAGAAACTTGCCGCATCTTTCTATCCCTCTCGGTTCAAGAGTTATAACACCGTGGCAACGGCGGTTCTCTGATACATGGGCCTGGGGCATTCTTTTCGATATCGGGTTCTTGCTGGCGTAGGAAGGTGATTGAGATGTGTTTTTGAAGAGGAAAACGTCCTCTTTCCGATAGCGTTGGTCCCGTCTTCGCGCGACTTTCCGTTCCCTTGCTACATTCCGAGGAGCGCCCTTGCGCTGGGGCATGGCGCATGGCCTGGCGGGCAGGTGGCCTTCCTGCCGTTTCTGCGCTGCGGGCGGAGTCCATTTCGCATGCAAGCTTCGTTGCGTTCGCACGCCTTTTTCTGGCTCCCGTTGTCTCGCGTTCCGTCGTTGGTCTGGTGCCCTGGACTGCTGTGAATGTGTTTTTATGCCCTACTAGTGTTGCCTGGGGGTGCTTTTATGTGTGCACCCTGGAAGATAGGTCCAGAAGCCTTGCGATTTCTTAGATTAAAGGTTAGTTCTATGTTTGTACGATTCGTGCAACTTTTGTTTGGTATCATTCCTAGCGTGTGGGTTCTATTACTTTATGCTAGCAGTGTGATTATTACCCTTTTGACTCCTATTACCCTATGCTTTATCTTTCAGCTAAGTGTGCTCGTGACCCTACCAGCACTTTTCAAGGTGAAGATGCAACATCGTCAGTGGCCCCGTTACTAATGTCTAATCTATGAATTTCAGATACTTTCGACGTATTCATTGCGGTGAACAACGCGGTTGGGACAGCACACTCACGACGTGGGAAGGTCACAGAAATGTTGAAAGACATCAGGTAAGTTACGCTAAAGTGCGTTTCAGAGCTCTTCAGTGACTTGTGTTTACTGCGAAACAGATTGGGCATACGCTTCACCCGTGCAACTTCGTGATGTGCTCCACGGCAGCACAAGCGTTTACGGCTGTGCCACTGTATGTAAAAAATGCTGAGTGATTTTAATAAAGAATTTGCAGGGAAGTACAATGTGTCGCACCTTGTTGACTCTTTTACAGATGTGTGGAAACGTCGTAGCGGATGAATGTGAATTATGGATCTCCAAGTGGCGTCGCCCGCGTCATTTTCAAGATTTTACCCGTTTTGAAGGTACGTAGTGAATGTGCGAGGCATTCACGTTCCTACTACGTGGTTATCCATGCGTTTCCCGTCTTCGCAGGCAATAGGGCTGTTGATAGGGAGAATGCTAGGCTACTGCAGACTGCAACCATAGGCGCTGTGTCTAAAGGTATGCGTATACGTCGATGCGTACTTCACAGTGACATTTTGCTGTAGTAGCAGTGTTTTTGAAATTACATTTCTTGCAGGTTAAGCTCACATGACGCGGCAGGGAAGGGAGTCCGTGGCGAAAAGTGAATATAGCCGAAGTTGGATAGCGTTAATTTTTGCGCACGAAAGGCAAGCTGGACACATCGCAAATCTCCAGTTGTACGAAACACAGTGCAGCATGGTCGTCGGTTATGCCAGTGCTTCAACATATGTTTCAGCGTCGCACTTCGGACATTGCGGGCATATACCATTAAGTTTTTCCCCTTGTGGACCGATGCTGTGTGTGTTCATGGACATCATGTTTTCAAAGACATGTAAGTTCTCAATAATAATGCGAAAAAAATGCTGGTCATGTTACGCTGTGATATAATACCTGGTGAGGTAATACGATGCTATGACGCTCAGTTTCATACGAAATAAAGTGTTTAATCTAATGTTGCTTGTTTGTGCCACTGATACGCACTGCTGTGCGGTGTTGATGTAATGTTCAGAGAACGCCAGGAAGCCTGGCTAAGGCACGGGAAAAAGGTCCACTAGAGGTCCGTAAAAGGTCGTCATTGACGTACTATGGACTTCCTTGGGACGTGCGCGGATGTTATTTTGGCAGTTCTGAGTACGTCCCAAGTATGTCAAAATTATGTTTCAGGATGTCCTCAGGATGTCTTCATCGTCCTGAGGGTAACATCATGTAGACGTCATTGGGACATCGGTGGTTTACTGGGTCGAAAGCTGCGTGTGTGATAACCATAACGTTGGTGTGTACCTGACGCATGTGGATGAGGTGGTTGTTGACAGTGTGCGCCTTCCTGTCGAACTCATGTAGCCATGTGTCCTGGTATATGTATGCTCGGTGTTTGTTCTGTCTTCGGGGAAGTATCGTTGTCAGTACTATTTCAGCGCCTGGTCTGTTGTTTGTGATGAAGGAAACTAGTGCTTCGAATTCCTGGATGACATGTTGTGCTGTCGACCGTGCGATGTCGTTGGTCCCTACGTGGAGTATGAAGTGCGTGATGTTCGGTGGGGCGGCGGTTACATGTGTCACGATGTCTCGTATTCTTGCGCCGCTTGAAAAGTGTATGTGAGGTCCGTGTTCTCCGTGTGGGATGTGTTCGTGTATGTACATGTAACAGCTATCCCCTAGGAGTGCGACATGTGAGAAAGAGAGGACGGGTTGCTTACCTCCTGAGGCCATCGGATCGTCAGTAGCGAACGTAGATGGGTAGAAATCCAGCGAACCGGTAGAATGTAGGAAGGGAGTTGCCTCAGGACAGAAGCCGCCGATATTTCGAACAGAGACTGTTCTTCTTCTGGGCACCGTCCTCATCATTGGCATGGTATTACACCCACCCCGTTAACCACGCATTCACATGCACAAGCTCCAATGTCATATACTGCATTGAATGCGGCGACTGCTCTATGCAATACATTGAATGAGGTGAAACCGGGCAACAAATGAACAACCGCCTTACCGGACACAGAACCGACACGTCCAACTCCCCAAAGCAGTCGCCGAACACTTTAACGTTCCTGGTCACAATTTTGACAACATTAAACTATATATTCTAGAAACCGGGTTTAGATCCACACGGGACAGACGTGATAGGGAGTCTTATCTCATATACAAGTTCAACGCTCTTCACCCGTCCGGTATCAACAAATCACAAGGCACCCTAGAAACACTTCACAAATAAAATATGCTTTTCCCTTCTCCGGTTATAGTGAGTGTCACCGAAGGACAGAGCACATCTGTCAGCGAATTCCGAAGTGTGAATCATCCATCACGGAGAATGCCTCTGTTACGAGGGTGGTTCCATAAGTTTCCGGCCCGACCAACTTTTAATAGTCATAGAGATGAAACAGGTGTATCACTTTTCGACATAGTCACCCTTAACTTCGATGCACTTTTGACACCTTTCAACCAGCATTCTTATACCCTTGAAAAAATAGTCCGAAGTTTTGTCTGCAAAATGCTGGAAAACTGCCTCTTGCACCTCATTATCGTATTGAAATCTCCGTCCTCTGAGATCCCTCTTCAAGTTTGAGAACAGGAAGTAGTCACTCGGTGACAAGTCTGGACTGTAGGGTGGGCGGTGGATTTCTTCGAAGCCGCACTCCTTCAGTGCAGCCTTGGCAACAGAAGTCGTGTGGACAGGGGAATTGTCCTGGAGCAACCGGACACCTCGACTCAACCTGCCGCGCCTCTTTTCCTTGATGGCGTCTCGCAGTCGGTGCAGGAGGGAAGCATAATAAGTCGTAAAAACTGTGGTGTTCCTCTCTTTGAAGTCGATGAGGAGGATCCAGTGACAATCCCGAAATATTGTTGCCATGATCTTCTTTGTGGATTGTGTGACCTTACCTTTTCTTGGGGGTGCTTCTCCTGGTTTGCGCCATTCCATCGACTCCTTTTTCAAAAGGGGATCATAGTAGAGCACCATAGTCTCATCCCCTGTGACAATTGACTTCAATATTTCTTCTTCGTTCTCTTGACAGAGCTCCAAAAACTCTTTGGCACAGACGATGCGCTGTTGCTTTTGAACTGACGAGAGAAGTCGTGGCAACCATCTCGCAGTGACTTTTTTCATGTGAAGGCCCTCGCCGATGATGCGAAAAACAGTTGTTTTGAAAAGCCCCAGCCATTCTGAGATTTCCTTCACCTTCAGACGCCTGTCGCTCGGCGCTTCCTCCTCGATAAGTGACAAATTTTCTTGTGTCACCACTTCCACTGGACGACCATCGCGTGGATCATCTTCAAAGGACTCTCGCCCCAGTCGAAACTGCTTAGCCCAGTCTTTTACCGTTGTGTATGACGGAGACGCTTCCCTGTACACGTTGTCCAGTCGCGCTTTAATTTCTTTAGGCGAAAGTCCCTCTTTTGTCAAGAATTTTATCACAGCGCGGTACTCGATTTTTTCCATTTTAACTGAAGAGTGCACCCTGGCTGTTTGAAATGCCGCTCTCCAACCGACAAAAGCATGGAGAGGGTTGAGGGTGGTGCTACGGCCCTCCAACAGATGGCGCCACTCGTCCTTAATCGCATTTTCAAATTAATTTTCTACCTCGGACCGGAAACTTATGGAACCACCCTCGTATCTCTTGGTGACGAGGTGGGAGAGGGTGTCTTAAGAGGAGGATCACCGCCTGGAAAGCATCTGACTTCTCCCCCACCCTTGCCATCTGAGACATGATCAACACACAAAACTTACAGAATGATCTTGTAGAGAACCACTTTGTTTTTTTAGCAGACACTTTTGACGGGTACCAATGCCTGCATCTGCGAGCACACAGCCACAGATGAAGCGATAGTGCAAGCCGTCCAGGACTGCGAGGCGTGCACATGGAAAATTACTCAGATGATGATCGAGACTTTGTGGCAGCAGAGATGTCCCACAAAGATGCGATACTGTGTGTGCACAAACGAAGGGATTTCTGTACCCAGAATGGTCTGAGCGATGAGGCGTTCGGTTACTGCACCGTTGTTGGGGACGCACATGCAAGACACGGTAAGGAAACTACGCGAGACAAAAATCACTTCGTTTTTCCAGGATCCGTGAGAACAATGAATAAATTGTTTTCTCTGCAAGGAATCTCCGCGCAGTTCAGTACTGTTCACAACATGGTATAACAGAAAGGTGGGTGCTCAATCTCGGGTATGTACTGACCTAAATATGTGACATTTGGTTATAGTGCAGTACCGATTGTAGTACGGATTTTCGGCGGCCCAGCGACATACGTTATAAGCAGTCTCCACTGTAGCTTCGGCTAACCTTGACTTGGCTACAGACTGAGTATTGGCTATGAGTGGCAAACCAGCTTCACCGGCTACTGCATTATGGAGGTGTTGCACGTGTGTAAGCGCATAGCTATGGTTAGCGTATCCGACATGGGACGAGTGCATCTCATTGTTTTGTTTCTTCGGTGGGAGTGTCTTTTTCTGAGTTTTTTAGTTCTACTAGTTCATAAAACTCAGGGATGTCTGACAAGGGTGAAGAAAGTGCACTTGCACAACAACCAAAAAGGGCTAGAAGCCTTGTCTGGGACTACCTTACTAAAATTTCGAGTATGAACGCTTCACAAGATGCGTGCTCCACCGCTTTGAAGACGCCAACAGGTTCAATGACGGCCCTTGTGCAGCATTTGAATGCCCACCCAGTAGCAGTAGCAGAATATAAGAAAAGTGGGGACAAGATCCTTTCGGGAAAGCAGCCAAACATAACAGGTATTTTGATATCCCTTGAAGTTCGTTCAAGTGAAGTTTCACTGTATAAGGCTCTGCATATCGTCTATTGGTAGGATGGAGTATCTAAAGTATGTGTTGTATTTTTTCGATCATTTGGTGTGGAATGACCCTGCAGATGATACATGAAGTGAACAGCGTTTTCACGTTTGGCTGGGACGTACTGTAGTGGAGGCGGCACACAGCTCTGTACTACTTGCAGCTTCAGGCAAAGAGTGTGCAGTGACACATTTGCATATGAGCATAACAACCTTGAAAGCACAGCATAACATGCAAATTCAAGCATGGAACCCACAACAGCTTGGTAGTAAGCCTCTATGATATTCGAAAAAAAAAAAACCTGAAAAGTTCAAATATCAAATTCTTCGACTGCATAAAAAAAAACATCAGAATTATTCTGGCACTTTCTTGAGTCCCTGGTGTAATACTAGACCAATGTGTTGTTTCTGTTGTGCGCATCAAAGTTATAGCCTGAGGCTTCCGGGAAATATTTTTTTCTAAATTCGAGGGGCAAAAACTGGGTAAATAAACATATGCTCTAAACCATAGATTGAGACGTTACCCGTCAAAAAGAACTCGTTACAAGTTAAATTAACGTGTGCAAAATGTAACTAAGTTAATAACGACGTTCTTCAGCCTGAATTGTAACTCGCAGTTACTGAGTTACTTAAAAAAAAGAACGAGTTACTTCCAAGTTAATTCAGACACAAAATAGCATTACGCAGGTGCAGCGCCCGTCAGCAGATGAGTTAGACCTTGAGTTGGTTGCGGAGGAGTGCAACACGCTTAGATCGTTTTCGTTTATGTCCAACAATAGACCTCTCCCTGTTTGTAAACAAATGACGTCATAGTGTTCGACAGCGCCACAAATTTGGTAGAATTGAACTACGCTCGAAGCTAGAGGTGAAGGTCGCGCCCGAAAGTCACAGTCCTGAGCGGATTACGATATGGTTCCTTAAAGGGACGCGACCCTCGGTCCTGCTTTTCTTTCAATGGGAGGCAGTGAACAAGTGCCCGTTCGTGGAAGCCAGCCCTCCCCTTCCGATTTGTTTTGGTTTTAGCACGGTCCCGGTGCCTGCGGATATGGCTTGCAGAGTGTTTCTATGGGTGTTTGGAAGTGTACACTTTTTTTTCTTTGTGCTTGCGTTTTGAGTGCGTAAGCAGAGGTGCTTTTTTAAATATCCTTGAAGTTTACTGCAATCTTTGCATTCTGTTCGTAGGTAAGAATGATCTACACATATAAAGGAGACTTCGTCTGATTCGAACGTGCAGCATTTCGAAATGGCTATATGTTCTTCATGGAAGGGGACCCTTAACTTGACGAGGACTGAATGAAAGTATTTTTTTCTTTGTGTAAAAAACAAAGACGACTTGGTCTACGGGAAACATTCGCTAATAGCCTTATTGTAGATATACTGCGATGAGCGTGGTTTGTTGAGCTCCTTCAAGTTGTTCACTGTGTGACATGAGTAACATCAACACTAAGAACCGTAAGATTTTCAGATATACATCATTTTTTTTTGATTGGGTGTTAGCGCCGCGAAGCAACTGTGGCTATGAGCGACGTACAGATGTGAACAGACGGAGAGAGGATAGCAGGAAGGAGTGGGGGACAGGGGGGGGGGAGATATACATCATTCAACATGGTATTTATACAATAACTTGTCTTGGGGTACAACTTGGGGGGGGGGGAGATGTAATGCCAACTCGGTTTAGTAAACGAACAAGAGATAAACTGATGTTCTGAGCCTGGAACAACATAGAAGGGACAGAAACAAACAAAGCCTCAAATTGCCTAAGAAATCAACGATGAAAGATGAAAGTCACTGAAAAGGTTAGCCAGCTGTAGGGATCGAACCCACATCTTCTGTATTGCCTTTTCATCTTTGATTTCATCTTTCATAGTAAACGAAGTCCGCTCATACCTATTAGTTTTTGCTGCACCGGAAGCAGGCAGAGGGAGGGGTGATGTTTTTCCTTCTATCTATTCATTTTTCCTTTTTTTCTCTTTCTGTAATGCATCTTCAAGGCGTCAAAAGCTTCTGCGGACCATAAACTACAGACTCCAGGCTCTATGGCCGTGTATAGTGCTAAGTATACAGTTTCCTTGTCTTCATCCTGAATTTGAAGAGAAAGGCTAACACAAGAGATTTTGTCTCCATCCCCATGCTTATCTCTCTTCATTGTTATTTATTTATTTTATTTTATCATTATTATTTTTTTTTGTTCCCAGATACCACCGTGTTGTTCCCGTAAACGTAGTTTTTGGGCAATCCCAAAATTTTCTTCTGACCCCCTAAGTAAAACTCCATTCCTTTTAAATAGTTTGTTCAGTGAAATGTCCTGCATCTGACCTGACTCATATGCCGAGGCTATCGACAACGCGATGATAATGTAGCCGTTGAGTTTGACATCTGAATCTTAATTGTCAGCCAAATTCTATAGTTTGAAAGCACTATCAGGCCACACTTCAGCAAGAGCAAATTATATCGTGCTAATTTAATAACCCGGCTTGAATCCTGTTGGAATCGGCAAAGGAACATATCGTTTCCTCTGTACAGAGCATTCGTCCAGACTACATTCAGGAGGCACCAATCATTGTACCTGTTCGTTTTGTTGTTATCTCTCACAACGAGTTTTCCCGTCATCTCTTCCCAAAGTGTGCAAAAATTGCTCTCAACGATACGTTAAACCATGTGCATGGCACTGCACCACATAAAAAAAAATATATATATATATATATATATATGTTTATAAGTCCCAAACGTCGGCACACCAGCATTGGACAGCTGTTTCGGCCTTATTGGGCCTTCATCAGCAATGCGTAGGTGGGCGACGTTTGAGCGAGTGGCGTCGGAAGGTCACGTGGAGGACATCACGTTCCACGTGACCTTCCGACGCCACTCGCTCAAACGTCGCCCACCTACGCATTGCTGATGAAGGCCCAATAAGGCCGAAACAGCTGTCCAATGCTGGTGTGGCGACGTTTGGGACTTATAAACATATGTTCAACGTGCAGCCAAAGAGCCTATGCTATTTTTTTTTCAATTAATATATATATATATATATATATGTAAACTATTTCCTCGCCGAAAATGATCGAAGCATACGATTTATAGCATGTGTATCCCTCGGCTCTCATACTGTCGCAGATCATTTTAGATGATTAAAATACAGGATTTCTATACGTACTTCTTCTAAAGTCTTATCTGTCTGCGGTGAAATAGAATCACCTCGTCATTTTATCTCTGTTCAAGTTACAACAAAGTGCTACGAGGAAAACAAGAAAATCACCCGTTTGGAAAGTTTCGCACTCACGCAATAACCACGGAAAGCGTTATTGGCTTACAATATATGACTGGATTGAGTGACTGTGCAAAAAAATGCAATACTATGTTTCACGACCATGGAGAGCCCCGAGTGAGAGCAAAAGTAAAATTTTCCGTGTCAAAGAAAGACAACAACGAAAGTTGCAATATACGCAGCAAATCTGTAAATTTACGTTCACTGAACTCAAATGTGTCCGCTCAAATCATGAATCGTTTCGAGAATTAATTATTTCTGCTATGAACACAAAATGAACTTTAAAAAGTAGCTAATCAAGTATTCCCTGAAAACACGCAGTGCTGCGGAAACGTCGTCTGCTCCACGAGGGTGTCTCCCCTCGAACGACGCGATCACCCCAAGCGGGAGCAATTGTCCCTAAGTGACCTAGTCTATTGTATTCGAGCGGAGTTTCCTGACAAAAAAGAGTATTGAAGGACCGTGGTTTTAGTCTGTCTACCAATGTCATGATGTCATGATGACGTTTCTCTGGTATAGGTCTATTCAAACGCTTTGCATCTTACTCCCTATAGGCGCGCAATGGTTCAGCTTCATTTCAATGGCAGCGGTTCTTACTTCCTGAATAAAATACTGTCATTGATTGAATATCACGTTTTATGGGAAAAAAAATTCGGTGAAGGAACTGGAGAGAAAGCAAGTAAATATGTGGACATGAGTGAAAAGTGAGTGCAAAGTAACTTGGAACTTAACTTAAGTTAATATGGCAAAGTTACCTGAAAAAGGAACGAGTACCTCTGAAATTTGCCACGGCGCAGAAGTACCGAGTTCAGTTACTAAACAAAGGAGCTCAGTTACAGTAACGAGTTACCTCAAACTCTGCTCTGAACTCATGCGAATTTGGGTGGAAAAACTTCCAGTGTGCTAAATTTGGGGAGAAATCATGCTCAGCTAATCAAACTAATTGGACGGGTTTGGTACAAATGGTGATGTAATTGTATTTTCCTGCCAAACAAGTTAGTGTGTTCCTACAGAAGTCTCAGTGAGGGCTTGACAGGTAAATATTGGGTTTGACCTCAAACAGGCAACCTTCAATTCGGGGTGCCAATTCGGGGAAGATCGGGTTGAACCCTAAAAGCTCAAACTCTAATCAAAGTTGCGTGGTGCAACACAATGGTGATTTTGGTGTTGTTGGGTTTCCTGATGTGCACACTAGACTTGCATGCTGTTTATGATGTGAACATCAGAGAGGCCTACAGAGGGCACCAGAATGATTCTGATGCCCTGTAGTATGCCTCATGTGCACATCAGACTAACATAGTGCTTTAATGTGACCGTTGGAGGGGTCTGGTGTTCACTGACACCAGACATATGAGTGCCAGAGTACGTGCACTAGGCATTGTTACAGTGAACATCACAACTGAGAATTATCACAAATAATCATGAGGTCGTTAGTGCAAGTTCTTTCTCCAAAAGAATAATAATCAGCTTCGAAAAGAATTCCCTGAAGTATCGGAATTCAGATGTTTTCGCAGCTCTCACTGGAGTTTGGAAACAAAACTTTGCGCTCTCACTGGCGCATAAAACAGCGCCATCGGCATTAGAGGCTGTTTTGAACTCATCGAGCTTGGTTTGGGGTAGCATTCCATCTAGCTTTTCAACATTGAAACTGTGCACAAATGTGAGCACCGTTGAGCTGAAGTTATATATTATGTCTATTATCATGCTTTCCAGCCACTGCACAAGTGGAAGCATAAGAAAATATAAGAAATGCATAAGGCCCCTTGTTTTCTGCTGTGGCATGTTCAAAATTCTGTGGCACCGACTTGTTTTCTTATATGCTACACTGCGGAACATTATGCTGTCTCATGCATTCGGCCCCGTGAGGTCCTTGGTTCCTCCGCACCCTCATGAGGCATTAAGAGCTGTGCATAGTCCAGAATGCTCAGAGAAAAACAAACAGGATAGCACAAACACAATGTTTGTGCTATCCCTGTGTTTCTGCTACCACACCTCCCGCCACACGAGGAAGAGAACGCAAACGCCAGACACAAGGGGGAGAGTGAAAGGCAATCCCACATGACTTACTTCTCCCTGACTTGTCAGCTGTGTCTCGCGAGTCGTGTCTTTCAGTGCTAGTTGCGTTTCGTGTTTGCACGTGCGTTTCGTGATGGCCCCGAAGCACGTTTTCTACTCTGCCGCGTTCAAGCAGAAAGTGATCCAAGCAGCTGAAACCACGAACAACAACGTTCAAGTTTGGGAAGTGTTTCAGAGTTTCCAAGGCAAACGTACTAAGATGGCTTGGGCAACGGAAAGAAATCTTCGACTGTTCCAGCGTGAGGAAAACCTTCGGTGGGCCGAAGAGGACGGCAAGGACGGCAAGCTAACATCGAGAAGGATCCGTAACCCTTACTGGATGTCTGAAGTGCGCCTCCCTCGGCCAAGCAGTCAAGTGGACTTTGATGGAGGGCAATCCCTGAGAACGTCATAGTCATCGCATTCAAGAAATGCAGAATCTCTAACGCGATGAACAGGACTGAAGACGACCTGCTGTGGGGCAACTCAGACAAGGAAAACGGCGGTGATTCCCACACCGATGAAAGTTGAGGGTTCTTAATAAAGTATTTAGGTGGCAATTTTTGCGATTATTTTCCTTTTTCTTATTTTTGCGACCATTTTTTTGGGGGGTGGGGTACGTCTTGCATTTGAGCAAATACGGTATTCAATTCCTATTCAAAATTTTTGAGTATTCGTACACCTCCAGTTATTTTATTGCTGCTATATGAGAGGCACCCGTTGTCGAAGTAGCTTCGCTTCACCACGACATTGTGATGCGATGAAGCCACGGTTATATTAATGATCGCATGACTGCCTCTTGCACAGCACTGATGATGGTGCTGAAGCATCTCGTGCTCGCACAATGTTCGGGAACGCGCCTGATGCTGCTGGATCCTCCTTCTGTTAACTTACCGCTACTGTTGTTTGTTACGGGTTCTCCCCCATTCCCATGGTCTCCCGGTAACGCAAACGAGCCTGTGGTGTCCTGAGGTTCTCGCTTGATGTGGATGGAGTCACTTGCATCAATTTCTGTTTCTGCGGAGAGAGAAGAACTATTAGTCACTTCTGAATACAGGAGAACCTCTTTATAGTAAACTGGCCGGGACTAGTGGATAACTTTACTACACGTATATCAGGGGTTTTACTACATCAGGTGTAGCTTTAAAAGAGTCATAAATGGAGCAGGACAAGTCATTCAGAGATTTATTATACTGCTACGCACAAATAGCAACTCTGTAGTGTTAGAAAAATGCCCCTATCCTTCACCAAAACAGAAACTGTTGATTGCAAAAAAACGCAAGTGTACTGGTGATTTGCTTATGCGTCAGTTCGTTTCTGTCCACCAGTTGCGGCAACATCACCTTTTGAGTCAGTGTGAACAGCTTTTTTTTTTTGCCACAGTCCACAATGATCCCAACTTCATGTCACGCACGCACACAAAAAGAAAACACACGTCACATCGCCAAATCGAGAACTTGGAAATGCATGCTTGGTGTGCAATATCAGGCACAAACTAGGAAGCTGCCTCGCCTGCGCCACTACGCCTTTCCGCCTCACATTCAGTGGATGGACCGGGATGGACACTATTGGGTGTTCCCGTTCCGGCTAATCGCAGTGTTGCAGAAAAGAAAAAGCGGCAAGCGACATCCCCAGCATCATCAACATGACAAGATGGCAGGATGCGACGTACGGAAACCCACATTCCAGGTGTCTTTTCTTTACTATGAGCGGTATCGTAGAATTTTTCTGTTTACTATATCAGGAAAATAAACAATTGGGTCTACAGGAATTCAGGCAGGACCACAGTTTTCTTTTACTATAAGTGGGGTTACTATAATGAGGTTCTACTGTACTGTGTGATTTCAAAACTCACAGTACTGTTTCGAAGGTACCCCACCAAAATATTAACTACTTTTCTATGTAACTGTCCAGTCCACAAAAGACGAGCTAAAAATACATGACTGATGCAAGCAGTTTGTAGTACCTTGCTCTGACAGTCTGCTGAGAGCATTGTGCCCATCAGAACATCCTACCTGAGTATGGTTAGAGCCTTGCTGTATTAAGGTTGAACTCAGTAAAACACGTTTTTATCCCCCAAGTTGCACCATCGTCAGTTCGGGTAAAACCTCAAAAACCTTGAAAAGGAAAAAGTTACCATAGTGCGAATTCAGCCACAAATGCAGGGACTGGAGAATGCTAACAACTACACATTCGCCATAGCTGTTTGACATATAGTGTTCATTTCAGATGTGACAAGTGCATTCTTTTTTGTTTCAACTTGAATGCCTGCTTTTCCACTCAATAATCACCCTATCGTATAGCTGCTGAAATAAAACCAGTTTTGTTTTACTTCCTCACAACCTTCAGAAAACATAAAAGCCGAAAGCACAAGGGCTGAATTACTCTCGCCACAGATACCTAATCCCGACCTCCAGCAATGGTTCCATCACAATGATACATTGAGCCCTGCACTTCTGTGTTGTATACCTTTTGAAAATTGGGCGGGTAAAAATATGGTTTTATATCAGGAGCTGTACAACGGAATAAAATCTGGTGATATGGATGGGAAAAGTAGATTTTGTGGTGAAAAGTAAAAAAAAGAGAGCATTTCTCGCATTTTAAATTGACAGAAGATGCAGAGCAGCTGCACAGAGTATCCAATGCCCGTATTGGTGGCTGAAGTGGCACTTTGCCAAGTTAATTTTCGGGTTTACTCAGATTTTACGCCCTAAGTGATTAAGGCCTTGGTCTTTCTCTTGTGGCAAATCTCAAATTTTGCGGTGGGGAATCAGGAATTCTGCAATTTACTGCAGCAAGTGCTTGAGATTGAGTTGACGGAGATGTACAAATACAAAATCGTTATGAACTTGTGTGATATACAAGTAAAGCGTCTACAAATCCAAAATACAAAACTGTGTCGAACGTATGTTCCACCGGTTGCATCACGTTTACACCAGGCGGCACAACCGTTTTGTGCACAACTTTTATTATTTCTGTGTTTTTCAAGACCAGGGGCATTATTCTAGTCGAACAGTAATCAACCTCGATTACTTTACGTCACAAATTGTTGGGCAGGCCTACCAGAGCTCACTCTACCCAGAGGTCCCGCCCTTATGTACGGATATTTATCCCTAGCTGCTGTCTCTATTGCACAAACAGAGCCTGAAATTTTAGGGTTTAACCCTATTCTTCCCTGAATTTGCATCCTGAACTGAAGGTTGCCTCTTTAAGGTGAAACATGATTTTTACCCGGCAAACCGCCCTCACTGATACGTCTGTAGGAATGCGCACAAACTTGTTTGGCAGCAGTTTTGCAGTTACATCACCGCTCGTACTAAACCAGTACAGTTAGTTTGAATAACTAAGCCCGATTTCACCCTGAATATATCCTGTTGGATGTTTTTCCACCTGAATTTGCACGAATTTAGAGCCAGGGAAGGGTAACGATAACGGAAACGCATACCACTGTCCTCGATCCCATTACCGGAAACAGAAACGGAAACGAAAATTATCGTCCGGTATTGAATTCGAGTAATGGCTATTACTGATGTGCGATGATATTTCAGTGACTGTTCATTTTATTTTAACATTTTGATGACTCCATTCCCTGTAATGTTCTAAATACTACACGACACCATGGAAGCAAAGCGCAGTATTGGATATGCAGGGTGAATCACTCGGTTACCTACTCGTGACATTATCTACCTACACGACATCAAGACGTAAGACTTACACAAAATAGAGTCCACGCACTCTACTCCCCCATAGCACGAGGATGACAGCATATGATTTTTTCTTTCTTTTTTTTTTACTTTCTTCATTTCACCGTGGCTATGTCAGTATTGTTTGCTACTGAGAGCGCCCACCTACGAATGCGACATTGGATTAAGGTTACGCCCATCTTCGGTTGCTGGACTCAGAGAGACTGAAGACAGAAGACTGACTGAAGACATGTTCCTACACTTCTTTAAAAATGTTGCAAGATGTGCGCATCCCAACGACGTAAAATTACTTGTGCAGTGTGTATGCGTGACACCAAAGCGGCACTTGGGCGAAACAGGGTGCTGACATAGCCGGACGAGCTGTCCCCCTGACAGCCGTTCCATTACCGGAAACAGTAACGGAAATGTAACGAAAATGAAATTAAAAGCTGGTATTAGAAACGGATAATGGAAACGAAAATATAGCAGTAAGGAAAATATGTCCGTTATCCTTCCCTGTTTAGAGCACATGTTTATTTACACAATTTTTAACCCAAAAATTTAGAAAGAATCATTTCCCAAAAACTTTAGGCTCTATGAATAAACAGTGTGAAGGCCACCCACTGTCTCCATTACTGCGTAAGGGGACCACGCTAATACATTTACATTTTATTTTTCTGATCACCTGCAGACTTTCTTATGCAGAGCAAATAGATTGACTCATGAACACTTTTCTTCACAGCCACACAAATTTCTCTTTCACGATACAGTCGTTCGCTTCCGGCAAAAACAAGGAGGGCAGTCTCGTCGCATGGGCAATGCGGGCACACCGATAAAGCCGACTTCGAGGTAACTCGTTACTGTAACTAATTTCCTTTTTTTTGGTAACTTCTAACTTAACTCTGTACTTTTGCGCCGTGGTAACTTTCAGAGGAACTCGTTCCTTTTTCAGGTAACTTTGCCAAAGTAACTTAAGTTAAGTTCCAAGTTACTTTTAGCTCGCTTTTCACTCACGTCCACATATTTTCTTGCTTTCTCTGCGGTTCCTTCATGGCATTTTTTTGCCATAAAACGTGATATTCAATCAATGACAGTATTTTATTCACGAAGTAAGAACCGCTGCCATTGAAATGAAGCTGAACCATTGTGCGCCCACAGGGAGTAAGATGCAAAGCATTCGAACAGACTTCTACCAGAGAAACGTCATTATGACACTGGTCGACAGACTGAAACCGGAACAAATTCGAAGGAGAGGGCTGGGCTCCACGAACGGGCACTTGTTCGCTGCCTCCCATTGAAAGAAAAGTAGGACCGAGGGTCACGTCCTTTAAGCGACCATATCGTAATTCCCTCAAGACCGTGGCTTTCGGGCGCGACCTTGTTCACCTCTAGCTTAGAGCGTAGTTCAATTCTACCAAATTTTGGCGCTGTCAAACACTATGACGTCATTTGTTTACAAACAGGGAGAGGTCTATTGCTGGACATAAATTAAAACAATCTAAGCGTGTTGCACTCCTCCGCAGCAACTCAAGGTCTAACTCAACTGCTCATACGCGCTGCACCTGCGTAATGCTATTTTGTGTCCGAAGTAACTTGGAAGTAACTCGTTCTTTTTTGTAAGTAACTCAGCAACTGCGAGTTACATTTCAGGCTGAAGAACTTCGTCATTAACTTAGTTACATTTTGCACATGGTAACTTAACTTGTAACGAGTTCTTTTTGACGGGTAACGTCTCAATCTATGCGATAAAGCATGTGTACGATCAGGAGCTCGACTATTGGTTGAGGGCGCGTAGGATTATTTTCTGTCCTTCAAGCCTTGTTCACAAAGCAACCAATGATAGATGAGACACAAAGTAATTGAGGTTGATTACAATGACGAGAATAGGGCCCCATTTTACACACATAAAGCGCTTTCGCCCAGACAATGTTGCAGATAATTGAGACACATGATCACGGGTGCAAAACAAAAATAGTAGGGGTGTGCCAACCTAATCCATGAATCCACAAATCCTCGAATCCTAGGCAGGGATTCGAGATTCAGGAATCCGAATCCCAGTGCCCAAAACAGCGAATCGAATCTTTCGAATCCACCAACTACGTTTGTTTGTTTCTTTTTCAAATTGGCGCCTCCTGAGTCCGCCGAAAGCCCCATTGGCCGACAGGTGCTGTCTTGTTTGTTCGTTTACATTGCTCTGGATTGAAAGAGTTCAGGCAGGAACTGTTACATTACAAGTTTAAAAGTAACCTGGTTTTGGTTTTGATTATTGCTTAGTTTTATGGAAATAATTCAGACTCGAGAATTTATGCATTTCTTGTAGTCGATGAACAACACGTTAAATAAATTTCATTTAAGAAGAACTATATGGGCATATTTGCGCCTGAAACTGAAGCATTATTTAATTTCTTTTTTCATTTAAAGGTATCACATCCTGCTTCAAAACACTTTTCACTAGAAGTGTTTTTTTCCTAGCTTTTTAAACTCGTTTTAAAGAAAAGATTAGAAAGATTCGAGATTCGTAAGATTCGTAGAACCTTCTTTGGATTCCGATTTGGATTCGGATTCGAACAATTTTGGATTTGTCCCATCTCTAAAAAATAGAAACCATGAAGTCTGATATGCCAAGCATTGTCTTCAAAGCAGGGAGACTACCCTGGATACAGGCGATGACACGGGTAATCTCGGAATCCTGGCCACGGGAAAAGGATGCAGAGTTTATCCGAGAGAACAAGAACATAATCCGTATCGTGGACGATTGAGGGATGCATGAAATTTCTTTCAAGCCTGCATGCAATGCATGCATATTTCGTGAGAATAGCAATCGTACAATTCGAAGAAAACAGTCATTAACTCTTTTTTTTTTTTTGCTTTCCTAGCTGCCCACAGTAGTGGAAATTGATGATTTTGAAGTAAATTCACATTTCATAAAATATGTGTGCAATCAACCATCGATTTATGAGCGGTGAATGTTTCCACAATAACACACTCATGTCTCGCTTACCTGGAGTTCAGATATCCAGAAAACTCATTATCCAGACTACATTACCGGGAACAAACCTGCTACCATTGGATTTTTGTCTTGATTATCCAGAATTCGTTATCCGTATCCACACAGCAGGTATGGGGCCCGATCTTCCAGGATCTAGGTCATTCTGATTCGCTTATTCGAAAAAGTGCCAATGTCCCTTGACCCTGGAATGTGGCGTGTTCCCATTGTTCCGTAAAAGGGTCTCATCTCACCAGGGCATTTTGAACTGTTTGACTCCCCTTTCATCAGAGGTCACTTCCTTTTGGTGTGTGCGGGTAGAGATGGTAGACGCTAAGCCAGTGGGGTGCCCTGTATCCACCGGGCGCAAGAAATCCGTATGTGAACGTTAATGTCCAGGACGTCCGAAAGCATCACCTGTTTTTTGGCCTAGGCCAACGACATTTGCAAAAAGACAAATACATGTGTGCAGGAACAACTTTCTGAGACGTCACCCTTCTTTGAAGAGCAGGGTGAAGCAGCAGGTGCAGTAGCTGCGACCAAAATTCTGTCACATGCGTGTCTACTAATTTTGAGCAGCTCACTTGGAATGGATGTTTGAAGTACCGATCTTTTCGCTGTTTCCTCTACTGGAGCTATAAAGATGTCTCCCAAATTTTTCGAGTTTTCCTGGAAATTTGCTTGGTTCGGCTATTCAGAAATTCACTATCAGGACCAAAGGGACGACTCCTGAGGTATCCAGATAATCGAGACGTCAATGTAGTTTGTAAATCGATATTTGGAATGAGGAATGGGATGTATCCTGTTCCAGAGGGGCACCCTGTCCATAAGTAGGGACTCACTTTTTGGGGTTATACATAGGGAGTGACTTTTTCGGGTTAAACCCGATTTCACCCGGTTATTCCCCCCCCGCACTGACCTCCGACCAATTCGGGTTAAACCCAATTTCTCCCCGAATTCCAGTCACTAATCCTCAAGTGACGTTTCCACTGTAGACGAACAAAGGTCGCCACGTGTAACACATGTAAGAATGGGTCACTTACGTTCCCAGCAATACACCCATGTGTGTCAACACTGTCTATGCCTTCGGGGATTACCGCTGGAAGGTAACGATCCCGCAAAAAAAAAAAAAAGAGAGAGATTAGGAAAGGACTTAATAGACAAGAGGAGAAACAAAAACACTCGATAACACCCGAAGGCACAATTATCGCCCGATTTCTCCCCGAAATACAGATTTAAAAATACCGCTCGATTTTTACCCCCGAATCTGAGACAGGCATTTAACCCGAAAAAGTCACGCCCTAGTTATACCCTAATATGCCCGATATTTAGCCACCCTCAACCTCGATTCGAGTAAGCACAAAATAGGGGTTAACCCGATAGTTCCCCGAAAACTGCTGGAAACAAGAGGATTCCCAATCACAGTGATGGAAGTGCTTCGATGCGTACCGGCACAACCATTGGCACGAGAAAAATCTAGTTTTGGCGCAGCACGTCGCCTTCGCAATCCGCTGATGAAGCACCAAGGAATGCTTTTCACATTCAGGTACATCGTGTCTGGGGCAATTTTTCACTCAATTTAGAGGCGCGAGACCAGGGAGCCGCAAGGCTAATCTAGCGTAGCCACATCAGACGAGTCAGTGCACAGGGGGATGAATTGCATGTCCACACAATGTGTTTCGTTGTCGATAAGCCTAGCAATCCTCACAGGTAGCAAGTTATAGTGACCGTCAAATTGGTCTAAACGATATCTTTAGAGACACACAGAGCTATGCTTACGAATCGAAATGCGGTCAAGTGTGGAGATCACCACATGCCTCTCATCTTGGATACTGATAAGCATAGAAGTACAATGCAAGCGACTTGGTGTATACATGACGCATGCAACATGTCCCTGAGCTTGGGTAAAACACAAAAGATAACACGGAATGAACAGCAAAGATTGGCGCAAATGGCGCAGCGCTTCCATCACTGCAAATCATCACAACTGACACAGAACTTTGGAAACTGTGCTGTAAACGCAAAAATGTTCACACACCAACTGTCAAAACAGAGACCTTGCTGCCTCTTAGATGCATGTACTAAATACTGATAGAGCCTGAAGATTTTGGGAAGTATTTTTTCCTAAATTCGGGTAAATAAACATGCGCTCTAAATTCCTGTGAATGCGGGTGGCTAAACTTCCACTACACTAAATTCGGGGAGGAATTGGGCTCAGTTATTCAAACTGTCGGTACTACAAACGGTGATGTAACTGCATTTGCTGTCAAACAAGTTAGTGTGCAACCCTACACTAAGGGCAATTTGCTGTGTTTCACCCTAAAGAGGCAACCGTGAATTTCGGGTGTAAATTCAGGGAAGAGTTGGGTTGAACCTCAAAATGCCAGGCTTAAATATTGATACCCTCTGCCTACTGGTGTGTCACGTGTATTATGCGGAGTACACTAACAAAAGTTACACCTGATTCAAACAGAACCGAGTTGAATCAGGTTCAGTTCATCCCGACTACATCCAAATTATTGAAGCAAACAACGTGATATCCCCACCCACTGATGTGTTGAAAAATACAATTGGAAAATGTCATGCCATTGAGAAGGGTTGAGGATTGGGCTAGTTGGTATTGAGACATCTGAACTGAGAGCGCAAGAAACACGGACAGAGAAACAGACAGGACGTGCGCCAACTTCCAACTACGTTTATTGAAGAAAAAGGGCAACAGAAAAGGGGGAATAGGGCATCTCTCACGTTATGCATAAGGTGTGGGAGTTCTTCATAAATCGAGTGTTCGTAAATTGAAGCTCGACTGTACTTTGCTTAAATCAAACTCCTGGTATATGGAACAATATTTCCACTCCCTTGGAGTTCCGTTTCAGAGAAATCCACTGCATCTCAACAAATTAATGTGGTTCCTGCCAAGATCCAATATGCTCTTCTTTCGTCAGTGTTTTCATCTGTCCTACTTATTCAAAACTCCGAATTAGAAATCCCTTAATTTATGGATAACATCAGATAAATTATAGTCATTCCCTTATGGAGGGTCGGCCGCATATCAGGGTAAAAATATCTTACCACCCGGATAGTCATCTGTGATGAATTCCTCATTTTCCCTCTTGTTTCCTGACAACGCAGATAAACTGATGTCTTCAGGTTCTTCCTTGACACAGATGTGGTCACCTGCAATCACAGCTAAATCGCAAGCAGACCAAAAAGCTCATGGTTTATCACAATCATTTCACAGTACATAGTACCTTGCAGTTCTAACACATTCAGTGAGGTTTCAAAATGAGTCGCCATTTTAAAACATCCGTCCCTGTCATGGTCTGGTCGGCACAACATTCAGGAAAGTCGTGAAACAACCAATTGTGTGACTGTTCTGGTCCGCTGATAAGCGAAAGTCCGACAGTCTCACATTTTTCACACATGCTTTGTGGTGTAACATGTTAATATAAGGTACAAGAAAGGTATAACCGATGCAAAAGTAACGACGACTTTGATTTGCAAGTTAGAGAGAAAGTCACCTATTTGCTGCAAGATAGAACAGTGTCGCCACAATGTGGCTGCTGCATGAAATGAGCTTTCGCTTTGACATCGTGCCCGAAAACGTGATTGAGTTTTTCAGATCAATTCAAAACGAGTAAAGATAACCTAAGTGGATAACTTATTAACTCATCCAATTCCCTGCTCTAGCATGCTTAGCAGGGAAGCAAGCCACGTAATGTGTATTGTTCCAGTATGCATATTCTACTCTTTAGCATATTGCCATTGTGGTTTACTGTGTCACACAAAATGTACCAAGAGCAAAGGTCAATGTTGTAATAAATTTTTAATCACAAGTATGACAATACCACAGCTATTTATAGAATTAGGGATGTGCCAACCGAATCCTCGAATCCTATGCAGGGATCCGAGATTCGCGAATCCGAATCACATTGCCCAAAACAATGAATCAAATCTTTCGAATCCACCAACCCATTTGTCTGTTTCATTTTACAATCAGCACCTCCAAGCCTGCTTGGCCGGAGGCCCCCGTGGCACGCCACAACCACAACATAAAGCTCCGATATTAGAAGTTTAAAAGTAACACAGTTTTGCTTTCATTGTTTCTTAGTTTTATGGAGGGAATTCAGACTCCTGAGTTTATGTGTTTCCTGCTGTCGATGAACAACATGTGACATAAGTTACACTTAGGAAGAAGTATATGATAGGTATGTCTTTGCGTGAAATTTCTTTTTTGTTAAACAAATATATCAAATTCTGCTTCAAAACACTTTTCAGTAGAATAGTTTTTTTCCTGGCTTTTTAAACTCTTTTCGAAGAAGGGATTCGAAAGATTCGGAATTCATAAAGTTTGTGGATTCGCAGAGCATTCCTTGGATTCCGATTCGGATTCAAGAAATCATGGATTCGTCCCATCTGTGTATAGAAAGGTTTGTGTGCAAGTAGTTTGATCTCACTTCGTAATGCCCAGTTCTGATATTCTATGCTCGCTTAACAGAAGTTGTTTCGAAAGTACGAATGTATGGAACGCATGGAATATATGAATGCATGAACGTATGTATGACAATGAAGTTGTGTGAATGAAGTTGTGTGAAGTTGTGAATGAATTGAAGTTGTGTGAATTCTTAAACCACGAGAATTAGTCCACACAAACATGTATGCCTCCAATGGCCAGAAATTAACGATACAAGTAACTCAGAGAAAAGGTGCTGACGCCAAGGATCAAACCTGGGTCTTGTAATTTCCAGTCATATTTCCGGTAGTAGCAGCATATCTGACCAGAAATCAGAAGACTTGGGTTCGATTACTGGTGTCAGCTTCATTTTCCTGATTTACTTGAATTCCAAGCTTTTCATATCACTTCATATGACAGTACGGCAGGCTTGACTTTTGAATTTCACGTACCTGATCATCGGAACACACGCATTGAAGGTAAAATGCTATCACCATCCCCCGAACTCTTGTTTGTAAAACACCTATATTAATCACAGCCAATGGAAAATGGTATAGAAAATGTGTGTTTTATTGGGTATGAACAGTGTTCTTCGTTTTCGGGTTAAACCCGATTTTTCACGATAGTTCCAATAGTTTTCCAATAGTTCCAATAGTAGTCACGATAGTTTTCAAGAATTCGGGTACAACGCGATATCTACCCGAAATCCTTCCTGTCCTTCAGCTTGTCATTCTAAACTGTCAGAAAAGTGACTCATAATATCAGCAAAGAAAGCTATTTGTGACAACCTACTTGTCCTCCTTTGATAATCCCCTCCTGCAAGAGTCAAAAACGAGCTTTGGTGGAGCTCAAGCAAGTGTTTGAGTACTGTGGTCATTCACTGCCCCAGAGCTGAGTGGAAATAGTAGAAGCAGTGGCTTGTTTCACATGCCTTTTGTTTCACCTGGAAATTCCATGGTGACATACCAAATGGACATTGTAGCACCCGATTTCTCCCGAATTCTCCTGTGTAAATAGTGTATCGGGGTTTTGAGCATGCCTGTAAATAAAGAGGAAGTTGGCAGCCAGCGCATTTTTCGTGCAGACGTATTCGTTCATCGTTCCTTGAATTAGGACTACCTCAACGATACATGGTGTCACAAGTACCCGAAAGACGCACAGAATGACTGACCTGCCGCCACCAGAAGGTCTCTCCTTCACAACGGAGTTCGGAGACAACTGGAAACGCTTCAAGCAGCGTGTTCAGCTTTACCTCGCTGCAACTGAGACCAAGCCAGGTAGGTCGAACGAACAAAAGGCAGCAACATTCTTCCATATTGCTGGGCAATAAGCCATTGATGTGTCCAATACTTTCGATCCGACCGATGAGGAGAGGAAGGATTATAAAAAGTTTGAAGGATATTGCCTTCCGAAGTGCAATGAGACATACGAGCGGTACGTTTTTCGTACACGTCAGCAGCTTGAAGGGGAAACTTTCGAACAATTTTTGCGCGATCTCCAGCTCAAACAACGAACCTGCAACTTTGGGGACCTGAGCAGCTCGCTCCTACGGGACCAGATCGTTTATGGGACGAATAGCCGAAAGTTGCTTGAGCGGTTACTCCGAGACAAAGACCTTACGTTAGAAAAGGCCATCGACATATGTAAGTCTGCTGAAATCATACAGAAGCATAAGGCATGGGACAACGCCACTGCAAGTATGGAGCCTGTCATGAGACGTCACACGCCGACAGAACGGGCGCCGCCTTGCATGTACTGCGGAAGGGTGCATGCGCCACAAAGTGCCCGGCCTTTGAAAACACATGTTTCAAATGAAGGCGGAGGAATCACTTTGCTTCTGTCTGCAAACCTCAAAGGAAAAAACACGGTCGTGATGTTCATGAACTTGAACAGCAGAGCGCGCGACCTTATCATGAAGACGACGATGATTTCTCAATACTGGCCGTGCAACGCACTAACGCCAGCGAGCGTGACTGGATTGTGAGTGCGCACGTTGGAACACAGAAGATCCAGCTCAAAGTGGATACTGGGGCCCAAGCAAACATCTTGCCTTTCTCAATATACCGGACTCTCCGAGTTCCCACGACGCTGATCCCCGACTCTTCGACACTTTACAGCTACGGGGGAGACGTTGTTCACCACATACGAAAGGTACGAATACCTCTGAAACTGCGAGACCGTACGGAATCTATAATTTCTTTGGTGGTGAAGGAAGGGAAAGGAAGACATGCACTGCTTGGACTGGAGACAAGTGAGCAGCTTGGCTCAGTCAAGAGAGTAGATGAGGTCACGGAAGAACACAGCCTGAGAAGTCAGGTTCTGTCGGACTGGCCCAATCTCTTCAAAGGTTTGGGTACAACAAAGAGAAGCTATCATATTGTGTTGAAAGATGGCTCTCAACCTGTAGACTGAAGAAGGCATTGGCAGCAGCACAAGCCGCAGGAATCACGCTGAATGCTGAAAAATGCAGGATTGGACTGAAAGAAATAACATTTCCAGGTGACAAGATCAGCGCCAGAGGGATTCAGCCCGACGAGGCTCTGATTGAATGTGTAGTTAATATTCCGGAGCCTACAAACAAAAAGGAGACACAGCGCATGCTGGGCGCCGTAAATTACTTTGGTAAGTTTTTACCAGGACTGTCCCATCGGACAAGACATCTAAGAGAGCTTACTAAAGAGGACGTAGTATACAAGTGGTCAAGAGTGCATGCTGAAGAATAGAAGAATTTCCAGTACAGGCTTTCCACACGTCCGTTGCTGGCGGTATATGATCCCACAAGGGTTACAAAGTTGTCAGCCGACGCCTCACAGTAAGCTTTGGGTGCAGCTTTGCTACGGCAGTACGGAGATCAGTGGCGACCTGTGGCATACGCCTCTCGTGTACTCACGGATAGCGAAACAAGATACTCTCAGATAGAGAAAGAGGCCCTGGCAATAGTGTTTGCGTGCGAGAAATTGCACGAGTTCGAATACAGACGTTTCATAATCATCGAGACTGACCATCACCCGTTAGTTGCCATCGCAAAGAAGACAATATCCAACGTGCCACCACGCTTACAGAGACTTTTCCTAAGCTTGTCTCGCTACAACTACATTCTCCATTTTGTGCCAGGCAAGGAGCTGCTGCTAGCACATGCGCTAACACGAATACACCAGCCGAAGAGGGCTGCCCGTACATGCGACAGTGACGTGGACATAAATGCCACTTACATTTTGTCCGCTTTGGTCACTGATACAATGAAGCACAGGCTCAGGAGGGCCACAGCGATGGACCCAGTACTTAAGGACGTCATGCAGAAACTTTCATGTGGCCAAATAATTAGCGGCGAGTTCAAGCCGTTCCAGTCAGAACTTTCATGCATGGAAGGATTGCTTTTAAAATGTGCAAAAGTAGTTGTACCACAGTCCATAAGATCGGAGATGCACAGTGGGCATCTCGGACTCAACAAATGTCAGGGTGTCTACCAAATTGCAGCCTTCGAATTCCCTGACTTTTCCAGGTTTTCCCTGACTATTTCAAGCAAATTCTTACAAAAACAAAAGGGAACTTGGTGCCAGTGAGGCTATTCCACTTTTCTGCCTCAGAGCTTGTCGTACTGGCGAACTGCCACTCGCGGTAAGATTGCTGTGGCATTGCCGCCCACCACCGGTCAGCACTCGCGATTCGCTGCGCATCATCACAGCACTTGTCTGCAATTTTCTCTGACTTCAGCTGCTTTTTGGCCAAATTCCCTGACAATCCCCTGACTTTTCCAGTCACATCAAAATTCCCTGACAATTCCCCGTTTTCCAGGTTGGTAGACACCCTGAAATGTAGAACTCGAGCACGACAGCTCATGTTTTGGCCGCGGCTCAATGCAGATATTTCGGACAACCTGTAAAGAGTTTGCCTACAAACAACAGGAGGAATCTCTTCTCGTCAGGTCCACACCTTTATATCCTTGGAGCATAGTAGGCGCCGATCTATGCACGTACGGACACCGAAATTACCTGGTGGACACCAGTTCGCTCACAGTCATCGATAACATGGCAAGCATTTTCTCCCGCCATGGCATTCCCCTTAAGGTTCACACGGATGGTGGACCACAGTTTGCCTCAAGAGAATTCACGGAATTTTGCGGAGCGCTACGATTTTTCACATGTGATGTCCAGTCCCCAATTCCCACGATCCAATGGGTTAGCAGAGAAAGGGGTGCAAGTAGTAAAACGTCTAATCAAGAAGTGTGCCGATTCAGGAGACGACTTCTGGTTGGCTCTACTGACCTACGGAACCAGTCCCTTGGAGAACGAAGACTCGCCTGCGGAATTATTAATGAACCGACGTCTACGCACTTTAATTCCGGACTTCACTACAAGGCCAAGCAGAATAGTGCGGAAGCATCCACAGAACACGTTGCTTGGACGAGACTTATGTCCGCTAAAAGACGGTGAAGTCGTACGGATTCATGATGGCCAGACTTGGACTGTCAAGGCTAAAGTGCTGCACGTTGTGTGTCCACGATCCTACACGGTAGAGACAGAATATGGTCGCCGTCTTCGACGAAACCGGCAACACTTGCTTCGTACTGCTGAGTCATTCTCCAGTACCGACGATGAGTCCATATCAGAGTCCGATGGGTATGACACAGCACAAGATGATGAGGAGGCCCTGGTGGAACAGTGCCAGCCATCGTCACCGGTTCACCTCCAGAGTGCGGAAGATGGAGAAGTGCAGCAAGATGACATGACAGCCCAATACCTTCGTAGGTCGAGCAGGGAAACACAGCCACCAAGGCGCCTGGGCTACGATGAGGACTTCTCTCAAGTGAACGTTTAAGTGCTCTTATTTGTTCTTGTAAAGGAAAGAGGATGTATCAGGGTTTTGAGCATGCCTGTAAATAAAGAGGAAGTTTGCAGCCAGCGCACGTTCTGCGCAGATGTATTCGTTCATCGTTCCTTGAATTAGGCCTACCTCAAGGATACAAATAGCACCGGATTCCACCCCCACCCCCTGTATTTTAAAACTCATAAAACCCAAAAATGAAGAACCCTAGGTATGAAGCATATGTGCAACAACACCGTGTTTGAGAATATACCTGCCGCTGGACCAAAAAGCTTAGCTTATGTGCAGTTATTGCCTGACTGGTAGCACCCCACACACAAAGTCAAGGCCGCCACACAGGTGTGTGAACCTCGTAACACATTTTAGCACTGTTTAAGGAATGCCCACACAGGAGACCTCTTTCCACGAATGCCAAATCAAACCTCAAACCTCTCGCACGACCTGAATAACCACCGCTGTTACACGAGACTAAAATTAGGGTGAAGTACAGCAATACTTATTGAACTTGCACATTTGTATGTATAGACTGTTTACACCTAGCAGCATTAGGCTGCTCATATATGTGCAGACACAATAAACCCACTCCCTTCACACTGTTTCGGAAACAGTCCTGCCAGAAGTTTAATATCCCTGTAACTGTGCAATTGGGTACGAGAGCCCTTTGTTTTTCATGAGATATCCAGTGATAATCACATGTTTGAAGACTTTTCTGCAGCATGACCGTTTGGCATAATGTGTGTACAAAGTAGTCGAAGTAGACAATAAATAATTACCCATTTCAGGTCTCTGAACGTTTCCATGGCCACCCTGTGAATTGGGTAATTCGTTATGTACAGGTTCTTCTTTGGCACAGACTGGATTTTCCTCAGCCATCCTCGCATCTAAGAAAAAGAAAAGCTGAATGTAATTACTGCATAAGTTGGTTAAATTCACAGGCTCAATAATTCGCGAATTTGCGAGGAGACAGGATCACGCAATTATTCGCGGAACCTTAAATTTGCGGAACCGCAGTGCATCGTCCCCCGCACACGAGGCATCTTTGGGACTTTCCCCCTTGAACTAACAAAACGACAATTTCGTCGCTTTCAAGCCCTTCTGACTCGGAGTGCTACAGTGAGGGGACATCACTCTGGTGGCATCTGGGGTCATCGCCAAATTTCCATGTTTCCCGCCATTCTTGTGTCCGCATCGACACAGTGAACGTCGTGACAGCTTTGTATTGTTCGACTCATTGCCGCCTCGTGCTTGCTCCGGTACTTCAAGCCAACGTGGCCGCGTCTTCCTCCTTCAACCAGCGACCACGTGCATGGACTACCCAACAGTGTCGTCCTCCATACGGTAGGCAAGAAACAAACTTTTTCTGCTGCCAATGGACATGTCTCTCGCAAAGTCGCCGATCGGCACAACCAGAAGCGTAAATGTGGCAACTACAACAACTACAGTCCTGAAGTCAGGTGCAGAACTGAAAGTGCAGTATACAGGCGTAATAAACAGCGTACATAAGATGTATCAGCGTCCTGGGCCTTATTTCGAATATTTCGCGGGACTCTAAATTCGCCAAAAAAAGGGCGTTCGCGAATTTCGCGAAAAATAGGTCCTCTCGAAAGTTACCACTTATACAGTAATTCCTGCATCTCCCATTGCATTTTAGCACACAACTTTTCCATGTTCCTATGTATAGGGCCTTTCATGAGTTTCTTGGGCTAGCCGAGTCCCGATTTGCAATGTTGTCTGGCCACTGCGTCGGGCACCATTTTTAACACCACCGTGGGGAGCAGGTTGAACACAGATAAATAATATTCCAAGTAGGGGAATAGAAACGATTAACAAGTCGCCCAAGTTGCATCATTGATTCATTACATCTAACGTGGCCAACAGACAGAAGAAACCTCCCATGCGTATAACCCTCCAGAGACAGCCTTGAAGAGCACTTGCAGCTCAATTACCGCATGTCTTACTTCTTGTCGTGAACGGGATTTCGAAGTACAATGTCTTTCATTCTGCATTGGAACACGGACTGCAGGTCAGATGCAGGCCGAATGCATTGTCAAATTCTCAAATGCAGGTCAGATGCAGGTGAGTACTTTAGGGCTGTTGCGAATATTCGAAGCATTCGTTATTCTGGCTGAATTCGACATTCGACATGTATTCGACATTCGATTCCATAGTATTTTGTTGAAGACATCGAATATATTTGACTCATTGATCACCCACTGCAATGATGTGCACATCTGGAAGTTTCCGTTTCACAGACTACAATTTGGTAGATTTTCGGTTTTAATGTGTGCAACACTAGGGGAGAATCCAATCCAATAAAAATCCAAAACATCGTATCCTGGCTGTTCAGTGAAACATGATCGGCGCATGGCAAAGCACAGCCGGTCATAGCCGTATATTAAAAGGGAGTCTGGCCATTGGGAGGAGTCACAAAAACAGGCTGGACCTGTCAATCACAGTTTCGCTCCACTGACCGGTTTGATTCTTATAAGGGGGTCGCCATGACACCTAACTGCCATCCAAAATGGCGAGAAAAACAAATTCGGTGAAGCAGGGATTTCGTGACAAAAAATTTTCACAAACAACTCTGATTTTACGCTACACATGTACATCCTCAAATACGTTTCTCGGAAATCAGTTTCAACTGATGCTCACCCATAGATATCTAGTCGAAAGTAATACATTTTGTCGCCGATGTTAGGCCTAGTGAACATAGCAATCGCTGCAAACAGAACGAAATGATAACAAAAAAATGGCACTCTGCTGCACAATCTTGGCAGTCCTGTAGGGAGCACCATTGTCTGTACCACTCACGATATCGTGCCTATTTTAGGTGCGATCTACCTAGCTGGGACAGGATTGTTGACTCCAGCACGCTATCAACGCTGATTGTCATCTACACATGTAACCTTCTGCCAATCCCTGGATAACATGACTTCCGGTTCACTCGTCAGCTCCGGTCGCAGACAAAACATTTAAAAGCGCCGGGACCTCGCTCCGCTCTGCAGTCCTGTGGGGAGCACCATTGTCTGTACCACTCACGATATCCTGCCTATTTTAGGTGCGATCTACCTTGCTGGGACAGGATTGTTGACTCCAACACGCTATCAACGCTGATTGTCATCTACACATGTAACCTTCTGCCAATCCCTGGATAACATGACTTCCGGTTCAGTCGTCAGCTCTGGTCGCAGACAAAACATTTAAAAGCGCCGGGACCTCGCTCCGCTCTGCAGTCCTGTGGGGAGCACCATTGTCTGTACCACTCACGATATCGTGCCTATTTTAGGTGCGATCTACCTAGCTGGGACAGGATTGTTGACTCCAACACGCTATCAACGCTGATTGTCATCTACACATGAAACCTTCTGCCAATCCCTGGATAACATGACTTCCGGTTCAGTCGTCAGCTCCGGTCGCAGACAAAACATTTAAAAGCGCCGGGACCTCGCTCCGCTCTGCAGTCCTGTGGGGAGCACCATTGTCTGTACCACTCACGACATCGTGCCTATTTTAGGTGCGATCTACCTAGCTAGGACAGGATTGTTGACTCCAACACAATATCAACGCTGATTGTCATCTACACATGTAACCTTCTGCCAATCCCTGGATAACATGACTTCTGGTTCAGTCGTCAGCTCCGGTCGCAGACAAAACATTTAAAAGCGCCGGGACCTCGCTCCGCTCTGCAGTCCTGTGGGGAGCACCATTGTCTGTACCACTCACGATATCGTGCCTATTTTAGGTGCGATCTACCTAGCTGGGACAGGATTGTTGACTCCAACACGCTATCAACGCTGATTGTCATCTACACATGTAACCTTCTGCCAATCCCTGGATAACATGACTCCCGGTTCAGTCGTCAGCTCCGGTCACAGACAAAACATTTAAAAGCGCCGGGACCTCGCTCCGCTCTGCAGTCCTGTGGGGAGCACCATTGTCTGTACCACTCACGATATCCTGCCTATTTTAGGTGCGATCTACCTTGCTGGGACAGGATTGTTGACTCCAACACGCTATCAACGCTGATTGTCATCTACACATGTAACCTTCTGCCAATCCCTGGATAACATGACTTCCGGTTAAGTCGTCAGCTCCGGTCGCAGACAAAACATTTAAAAGCGCCGGGACCTCGCTCCGCTCTGCAGTCCTGTGGGGAGCACCATTGTCTGTACCACTCACGATATCGTGCTTATTTTAGGTGCGATCTACCTAGCTGGGACAGGATTGTTGACTCCAACACGCTATCAACGCTGATTGTCATCTACACATGTAACCTTCTGCCAATCCGTGGATAACATGACTTCCGGTTCAGTCGTCAGCTCCGGTCGCAGACAAAACATTTAAAAGCACCGGGACCTCGCTCCGCTCTGCAGTCCTGTGGGGAGCACCATTGTCTGTACCACTCACGATATCGTGCCTATTTTAGGTGCGATCTACCTTGCTCGGACAGGATTGTTGACTCCAACACGCTATCAACGCTGATTGTCATCTACACATGTAACCTTCTGCCAATCCCTGGATAACATGACTTCCGGTTCAGTCGTCAGCTCCGGTCGCTGACAAAACATTTAAAAGCGCCGGGACCTCGCTCCGCTCTGCAGTCCTGTGGGGAGCACCATTGTCTGTACCACTCACGATATCGTGCCTATTTTAGGTGCGATCTACCTAGCTGAGACAGGATTGTTGACTCCAACACGCTATCAACGCTGATTGTCATCTACACATGTAACCTTCTGCCAATCCCTGGATAACATGACTTCCGGTTCAGTCGTCAGCTCCGGTCGCAGACAAAACATTTAAAAGCGCCGGGACCTCGCTCCGCTCTGCAGTCCTGTGGGGAGCACCATTGTCTGTACCACTCACGATATCGTGCCTATTTTAGGTGCGATCTACCTAGCTGGGACAGGATTGTTGACTCCAACACGCTATCAACGCTGATTGTCATCTACACATGTAACCTTCTGCCAATCCCTGGATAACATGACTTCCGGTTCAGTCGTCAGCTCCGGTCGCAGACAAAACATTTAAAAGCGCCGGGACCTCGCTCCGCTCTGCAGTCCTGTGGGGAGCACCATTGTCTGTACCACTCATGATATCGTGCCTATTTTAGGTGTGATCTACCTAGCTGGGACAGGATTGTCGACTCCAACACGCTATCAACACTGATTGTCATGTACACATGTAACCTTCTGCCAATCCCTGGATAACATGACTTACGGTTCAGTCGTCAGCTCCGGTCGCAGACATAACATTTAAAAGCGCCGGGACCTCGCTCCGCTCTGCAGTCCTGTGGGGAGCACCATTGTCTGTACCACTCACGATATCGTGCCTATTTTAGGTGCGATCTACCTAGCTGGGACAGGATTGTTGACTCCAACACGCTATACACGCTGATTGTCATCTACACATGTAACCTTCTGCCAATCCCTGGATAACATGACTTCCGGTTCAGTCGTCAGCTCCGGTCGCAGACAAAACATTTAAAAGCGCCGGGACCTCGCTCCGCTCTGCAGTCCTGTGGGGAGCACCATTGTCTGTACCACTCACGACATTGTGCCTATTTTAGGTGCGATCTACCTAGCTGGGACAGGATTGTTGACTCCAACACGCTATCAACGCTGATTGTCATCTACACATGTAACCTTCTGCCAATCCGTGGGTAACATGACTTCCGGTTCAGTCGTCAGCTCCGGTCGCAGACAAAACATTTAAAAGCACCGGGACCTCGCTCCGCTCTGCAGTCCTGTGGGGAGCACCATTGTCTGTACCACTCACGATATCGTGCCTATTTTAGGTGCGATCTACCTTGCTCGGACAGGATTGTTGACTCCAACACGCTATCAACGCTGGTTGTCATCTACACATGTAACCTTCTGCCAATCCCTGGATAACATGACTTCCGGTTCAGTCGTCAGCTCCGGTCGCTGACGAAACATTTAAAAGCGCCGGGACCTCGCTCCGCTCTGCAGTCCTGTGGGGAGCACCATTGTCTGTACCACTCACGATATCGTGCCTATTTTAGGTGCGATCTACCTAGCTGGGACAGGATTGTTGACTCCAACACGCTATCAACGCTGATTGTCATCTACACATGTAACCTTCTGCCAATCCCTGGATAACATGACTTCCGGTTCAGTCGTCAGCTCCGGTCGCAGACAAAACATTTAAAAGCGCCGGGACCTCGCTCCGCTCTGCAGTCCTGTGGGGAGCACCATTGTCTGTACCACTCACGATATCGTGCCTATTTTAGGTGCGATCTACCTAGCTGGGACAGGATTGTTGACTCCAACACGCTATCAACGCTGATTGTCATCTACACATGTAACCTTCTGCCAATCCTTGGATAACATGACTTCCGGTTCAGTCGTCAGCTCCGGTCGCAGACAAAACATTTAAAAGCACCGGGACCTCGCTCCGCTCTGCAGTCCTGTGGGGAGCACCATTGTCTGTACCACTCACGACATTGTGCCTATTTTAGGTGCGATCTACCTAGCTGGGACAGGATTGTTGACTCCAACACGCTATCAACGCTGATTGTCATCTACACATGTAACCTTCTGCCAATCCGTGGATAACATGACTTCCGGTTCAGTCGTCAGCTCCGGTCGCAGACAAAACATTTAAAAGCACCGGGACCTCGCTCCGCTCTGCAGTCCTGTGGGGAGCACCATTGTCTGTACCACTCACGATATCGTGCCTATTTTAGGTGCGATCTACCTTGCTCGGACAGGATTGTTGACTCCAACACGCTATCAACGCTGATTGTCATCTACACATGTAACCTTCTGCCAATGCCTGGATAACATGACTTCCGGTTCAGTCGTCAGCTCCGGTTGCAGACAAAACATTTAAAAGCGCCGGTACCTCGCTCCGCTCTGCAGTCCTGTGGGGAGCACCATTGTCTGTACCACTCACGATATCGTGCCTATTTTAGGCGCGATCTACCTAGCTGGGACAGGATTGTTGACTCCAACACGCTATCAACGCTGATTGTCACCTACACATGTAACCTTCTGCCAATCCCTGGAAAACATGACTTCAGGTTCAGTCGTCAGCTCCGGTCGCAGACAAAACATTTAAAAGCGCCGGGACCTCGCTCCGCGCTGCAGTCCTGTGGGGAGCACCATTGTCTGTACCACTCATGATATCGTGCCTATTTTAGGTGTGATCTATCTAGCTGGGACAGGATTGTCGACTCCAGCACGCTATCAACACTGCTTGTCATCTACACATGTAACCTTCTGCCAATCCCTGGATAACATGACTTCCGGTTCAGTCGTCAGCTCCGGTCGCAGACAAAACATTTAAAAGCGCCGGGACCTCGCTCCGCTCTGCAGTCCTGTGGGGAGCACCATTGTCTGTACCACTCATGATATCGTGCCCCTTTTAGGTGCGATCTACCTAGCTGGGACAGGATTGTTGACTCCAACACGCTATCAACACTGATTGTCATCTACACATGTAATCTTGTGCCAGTCCCTGGATAACATGACTTCCGGTTCAGTCGTCAGCTCCGGTCGCAGACAAAACATTTAAAAGCGCCGGGACCTGGCTCCGCTCTGCAGTCCTGTGGGGAGCACCATTGTCTGTACCACTCATGATATCGTGCCTATTTTAGGTAAGAAAAGGGACATATCTTTGTATCCATTATAGTTATTGTACCCCCCCCCCCACTGGACTGCACTACCTTTTTGCGCACGATCTCTAATTTTGATATGTGCCTACCTTGTATAAATAATGTCAACAAGGACAATGATACTATTACATGTCCCAACTGTTCAAACAGTTACCATTTGGGCAAATGCTCAGACTTAATGAGAACTAAACTTAAAGGAGCTCGGAAAGCACTTTAATCACTACCATTTTTCAGACCATCACAACCAAGCAGTTCGTAAGCTTATTAAAACGAAGTAATTCTATCAACAGGAGCACAAATATCGCAGAATTCGATTTTGAAAATCTTGACCATGCGCAACAGTGGCAATGCCCGGAACGAGCCGTCGAGCCGCTTGTGTCATTTTGACGTCAGAGAAGTGGAGCCCCTGATTGGTTTCGAAGAACGTCGTCTGCTATTTTTCACTCGGAATCCCGCCGCAACTGTGGAAGAGGTTTCTTTTTGCTTTTTCTTTGTTTTATCAGATACAGTGAACGAAGATTGGTCTACAGACACTGTTCATGGTTAGGCCGTAAGATTGTGAAGGCCATCCTTATTGAACTCCCCGAGCAATGTCACCCAAAAATCGATCAACCTCTCCCCGCTCGATCCTGCTTTCACTAAGGCGACCTTCCGGAGTAGGTGGACTATGAAAATAAACTTCAGATGCCCGTTGAACGCTGTTCTGTCAGTGTCTGTGTTTTGTATGATGTTCGTTATCGTGGTGACTGTTTCTTGTTGTGTTGTTGGTGGCAATACGTATAAACACAGTGCAGCACTAAGCACTGCTTCAGTTCACGCCTCAAAATGATCGCTGTATTGCTATGATTACTAATTCCGTTCGCTATGTCACTATATCAATATTCGCTATTATCACTAATTCGCTATGATCACTAGTGCCCGTCACTTCGACTAGCAACTTTGTTAGCCATTCAGTTAATTCCTTATTCAGCTGGAGCAGTGTTCTTGCCCATACGTTGTCAGATACAATCCAGTGAAATCTATCACAATACGCCGTCGCCGGCACATAGTGGCATCAGGAGTTGAACATTCATTGCATGAGTTACACACCAACATAGCCAAGCAGTGTCGTAAGACGACCATAATTTATGGTCAACTTAACTTACCAATCATCGAGCTAAACGAGAATTGGCCGATGCAGACTACAAATGTGTACGACGCAGACACGCAAGTTTGAGTTCATCCGTGCTCGGCGCCTTTTGTTTTGTCACCATAAAGTGCATCAGTTTTATTCACCATATAGTGACCGACAACGCCGGTTAAGTTTGCGTCCACCGACATATCAGCCTGCACTGAAATAACACGTGACTAGCGTAAATTTTAGCTGACTCAGCTGCATGACCCAGCCATAATATTGCAAGCACACAACTAACTAACCAACATGCCGCCCTGCTAAGCCAAATGGCTGCTAAAACATGTCTTTCGTTCGCTAAAACGACTTGGACACATTGAGAAAACCCCTGAATTTGAGTGGTTAAATAGTGATGTTCTTAATCGCGACATATATTCTTCCGAAGCAGCATTTCCCTTGGTTTTCCTTGTTTCCAGAACATTAATTTCGAGAACGGGGGTTTCACGGCCAGGAATATCGAGGTCCCCCCTTATTCATGGCTTGACCTGAAGAAAGCAGGGGGAAAGAAAACGGAAAGAAAGAAAAGAAAACCAGTCAGCACTGACCCGGATAGAAGCGCGGTTGCCGCTTTCAACATTTATTACGTCACCAATGACGTTTTTTTCATTCTCCTCCTCGTTTGACCCGGAGGAGTGAGTCGTGTGGGAACGCGCACCGCGATGTTCAATTGTCTTTTTTTCTACAAAAAATATCGCGTACAGAGAAAATTTTCGTGGTAGTCATCAAGTCGAGTTACCTGCTTGCACAACGCGTTCGGAACGGAACATTTTTTAGATGGCTTCCAGGGCTCCTTTAAAGGGACTATCGCATCCGGGAACGTATGTATGGTATCGATAGGGTAATGTTCGTCACCGCTTCAGAGTCAACTTTGCCAAATTTCTCTTCCGAAAACAGCTTACATATTAAGTAAACGAGTTTTAAAGGTCCGCCTTCCATCTGCAGCCAACGCGATGATGACGTAAGCCAGGCACACGAATTGGAGCGCAGCGCAAGGCGATTGTCTCCGAGATCGTCTGCTTGGCGTTCGCATCGCACTATAATAAGTGAAAAGTCCTCGGTAAATACGGCTGACTTTCGCTTACCAGTGTGAGTGCAGACGTAACCATGTTACGTGAAACACGGCGTTACGCTCCTGGCTGTACGAACACGTTCAATGTTAACCAGAAACAACATTCCGCGAGCCGGTAACAGAGAAGACGCCGTCCCCTAGCATTCCGCCTCGCCCGCCCGCCTGTCGGTCGGTTGCCAAGGCTATCAAGGTCCCTCCCGCCGCTCCGTGATTGGTATTCTCCATGTCAAAGGGTGCGCAGTGATTGGCCTCATCCGTGTGATGTTTCCAGAGAGGGAATCCCGGAATGCGTCGTCTGCTCTTGCCAAGTTTTATGTCAAACTACACAGGAACAACGCTGCCAATTCGCGTTCGGGTTTTCGGCGTTATTATCAGTGATAAACGCGGAGTAAAAAAGCACTACAGTTTCGGAATCGACCGGGACAGATGCGATAGTCCCTTTAAACTTAGGCACCTCACCCTTCATTTTGACACACACGCGAACAGGACTCTCGAATTTGCGGAAGCTCTCGAGACAAATTATGTATAGTATCTGTTTTTCCTCAGGAAACGAACGCCATTGTGAGTTCGGTCGTATTGTGGTCTCGGGCACCGTAAGAGCTTTTTTTCCTTACACTTCTCAATTTTTTTGCATTTTCAAGCGTCATGCTCACTGTCCGTTGTGGGATATACGAGCAACAAACAAATAATTATATATCGTTACCTTATGCCGCGAGACAATTGAGTCTGAAAATGAGTGACGCCACAGGAATGCTTTGGTGTGTATCTTGGCACAAGCTTGGCAGAACGTAGGCTGGCCAACGCTTGGCAAACCATTGGCCAAGGTACAGATCCGTATCAAGAAACGAGCTTGTTGGCCGATGATGTACCAAGCAAGGCCAGGTAGGCCAGCCTAACTATAGCCTAGATTGGCCCAACCTTTGTTTTTTGCTTGGGTAGCTTGTGCTGACAACGTGTCAAAACTTTTATTTGGAGCGGCTCCCTCTAGTTGAGACTCCGCTTTGTTCAAACAAATCTTCGGCCCCTCGAGTCTGAATTAATCAGATTGCACTGCATCTGCCCAAATTTAAAAAATAGAGAGCAGTTCCAACCCATGCAGGACACTACATGTGTAACGTGAACTTTTCTTTTTCCCTTTTTAGAGTTTTTGCCTTTCATGTTCTGCTGTGTGCTGCAGATGCTATGCCACCGACATAAAGAAAGCCCGTTTAGTGGTTCCACATGGACATGTAACGTTGAGATGTCATCATCCTCAGCCAACCGGTGCACCTGATATCGAACACCGTCCTTATGTGGCTACGCTGCTGATGGTAGCTGACAGGCCACCACTAGCTGCACAGGCATCTAACAGCATGGCCATGACTGTCAGACTCGTAGTAACTAGGTCGCTTTGTTTAGCTGACCATGTTTCTTTCATCACGGTGGCATTGGCTGAGGCCTTTGACAAGTTTGATCTTTTTTCTGAACTTCCCCTCACCATGGCCTGGTTTCACCAACTTTGAGCCTAGATTAAGGGTTGCAAAAACTTGAAGTCAGCACTTAATTATTTTTTACAAACTTTAATTGGTGGCGTGATGAACATTTCAGTCACAATAACTCCCTTTAGCGAAGAAGGGTTAAACGTTAAATTCGAGTTAAGGGACCGTTATTCTTAGTTTAAATGTTAAATAATGTTAAATGTTAATTGGTACTGGTGAAACAAGACATGTGCGTGTAAAATAAATTACCATTAAGTGTAGTGCCATTCCTTACACTAACGTTGCATGATGATGTCCCTCATTCCTCTGGGAAGTTTCTTTCACAGGCTGAGGCCAAGAATCACCACTTTTCTGCCACACAGAACAAGGACACACGTGGCACCAACTGAACCTACGCAGGGGAACATAAGTAACGTAAGAAGACAAGCAGAAAGGACATTGCCCTATTTTGGATAGTTTCAAACACGTTCAGGCAGCTGGGCCGTAACTAGGATTCAGATCTTTTGGCATTGTCATTTGGCAAAAAATCAGGCGGCATCCACCTGAACACTCAATCTCGGGGGAAAATCTGGAGTTTCTCGGATGTTCTCTGAAACTCATCTCCGAAAAAAAAAAATCAACACTTTCCAGGTAATTATACCTATGGCAAGTGCACCTGACCACTGTCAAATGCCTTAATCCGTGATGTGTCATCACCCACTCCCCCCCACCAACAGGATTTCTTTCTGTACAGGGCGATTCACAATATATAACAGTATTACACAACACAGATGAAAAAAATAGTGTGCTCGCAGACTACTAGTGCGGTGCGTCACCTGGTGCGTGCCGCTCCCAGAGCACCCTAGTCATAACGCAGACTGCAAGAACTAGGTTGCTTGAGTGCTGTACATATGAAAAGACGAGAACGTACTGACGCAATGGAGTACAGTGCAATCTTTTTAATTAGAACTCGAAAGGGAAACAAAAATGTCGTTGAATGAAGTGGAGTTTAAACTAAAGGGAGCCACTCTGAATGAGCGCTTGATGTGTTGGCAGCACAACTCAGCTGACAACGTCGGAGATGCTAGGACTTGCTGCACATTTGTGGTTAGGCGATGGCGGAAATACGAGGGGTGTTCAAGTGAAACCGGAACTTTCCGTCTCCTGAATGTACAAATGACTCGCGCTACTTCTTTTTCGTCATTTTCACGGGCGACAGGCCTCCGCATTCACCACGTGGTGGTCCAAAGTTTGTGCAGAACAGAACACACGTGCAGGACAAGATGGCCGACAACGAGGTGAGCGTGCACATCGAACAGCGAATTGTCATGAAGTTTCTCGTGAATGAAGGCGTAAAGTCATCTGAGATTCACAGAAGACTGCAGGCTCAGTACGGCCACGACACACTTAGCCGCAGCAAAGCATTTGAGTGGTGCAAATGGTTCCGACACGGCCGTACATCAGTGCAGGCCGATCCCAACCGGGGCGGCTCAGAGCCCAGTGTCAGAGTTCCCGAGAACATCCAGCTTGTGGAGCGCCTGATCCTAAACGACCGACGGATAACATGTCTCGAACTGGCTCGAAAGGCTGACCTTACTGTGGGAACGTTGAACAGTATAAGCAGCAGGACCGTCGCTTCTGAGCTGATGCGTAGTCGTGCAGGGTCCTACAGTCTTGTTTAAATAAACTGGTGTGCACGTTCATATAGGTTTGAATTACGGGGGGTTGTTTCCGCCACTGAAGTACACGTGGCTTTGCCGGGACTTGAGCACCAGCTCAAACTAAGAGATTTCAAGTTAACAGGATTGTATTTCATTTCTGCACACCTATGTCCGCCTACACACGAATTATCCTGTGTGTCGGTGAACATCTCGCGTGTCTGTAACAGGTCCTGTATCGTTTTTTTTTTTCCAAGCGCGAAGGTTAGTCTTTGGAGCCGGGATTCTGTTCCGGGAGCCGGGGTTCTGTGGCGTTGTATCACTCACTACAACTTTCTTATTGTCCTTTTGGCTCTAATCCTTCTAATCAGAAAAATGACTAAATAATTACAAAACAAAAATATTTTTCACGTGCTCACACCACTAGTAACACTATGCGTGCGATGAACCCTTTTTTGTTTGTAAGCTTTGCCTTATTTTTCGTGGAACACCCTGTATCTGCACACACTTGACGGAAGAAAAGCTATGTGTGGCTACATACGATCACCGAGGCCTTTACAAAGGCATGGGCACCATTTTGGACAATGTGATGCTAGCTTTCTTGCAGCAACTACAGACGTGGCGTTATTTCTTAGTTATGCTTCTTGTTTTGCTCTGTAGTACCCTGGCAGCAGTCACTACAACAGCAGAATGCAAGTATGAGCCGATGTGAAAGACGAAATCACAGTTTCACACAACACCATTGTCATCGAAGCTAGCATGCATAGTGGAACATATAACTGTACATGAAATAAATAACGCTATTCATCTTGAAGCAGCAAAAAGGACATGGACACTAAGCAGAAGGACTGCTTTATTTACAACTGATAGAAGAGTATGACACGGCATGTTTTTTTAACACTTACTTGCATCTGTTAAAACTTGTTCAAGGCACTGACAGGTTGTTGTTGAAAGGAGGAAGTCGCTGAAAAGGTAAGCCAGTTGGCAGAGTTGGTAAAGCCCTGGACCAGCAATCCAGAAGCTCTGAGTCCTACAGCTGGCTAACCTTTTCAGCGACTTCCTTCTTTCAGTGTTCCATCTCTCCAGAAATTAGCGCAATCAATGTACAGCTTACACATCTTTCTTCACTGGCAACTTGTCTTAGAAAGATCAGTTGTAAGTAAAGTTGTTGTTTTGTTTAGTCATTGTCTATGCCCTTTTTGCTGCTTCAAGATGGACTGTTGATACCAAGTACCCCACGTCGCTAGTCTAGGATATAATACTACTGATGCAGAACATCAGAGAATCATACATGCCATCCATCTCCTAGTTCACAATGTATGCGGTTCTGTTTAATTCCTGGCAGAAAACAGAAATCGTAAGTAAGCCAAAGTACATTTCGAAACAACACTAAAATTTTCTTGGACATCCTACAAACATCAAAAACAGTATCCAGCAAGTGGCACCGTATCAAAATGACAATGCTGGTCACAGAACTAGTCTACTGGATGCACTAAGGATTAATTGATTAATGTAGGGGTAATTATTTCTTTATTCCGTAACCTTTAAAGCCAGAAGTAGCATGGTGAAATATTACACAAAGGACTCGGCGACTGAATGGCCTGCCAAAAAAATGCTCACCTGTCTGTGGGTGAACATGAACGAATACACGGATTCCCTCCAAAAGTTCCTTGGCGGAATTTTCAGCTAAGCGCACGAAGACATCCCCCAGTTCAGATCCATACTAAGAAAATGTCTGAGTTTGGGCAAAGTAGAACGGTCGACACAGAGGGTATGAAACCGATGAAATAGCATAAATGCAGTCGAGCTGAGTTTATGCTATTTTATCATCTGCACAGTCGCCATCCCTTTATACTGCACAGTGAATAAATTAGGGTGATGTACGGCACGCAGTACAAGTGAAACAAATTTACCCTCATCACCACGCATATTCGTTTTATCCTATGCTTAGGGTTTCGTGTTTCCGGTCTTCATAAAAAAACACCGAAAAACAAACGCCGGGTAAATTCTCCCTCATTCGGTTTTAATCAAAAAGACACCGAATACAGAGGGACATTCCAGGACATGACAGAGATAAACCGCTGCACATGCCCTGCAAGTTGTTGGTGCAGATCAGAAAACCATACAGAAATGCGATGGTTGTGAAAAATGTCAGTTTACTTCTTCGTTAGCCGTAAAACGCCACCGGAGTGAGCAATGCCGTGTTGAACCAGGATTTCTATTCGCCGATAACTGTCGGGAAAACCAGGTACACGCCAGAAAAAACACCGAAAAACGCCGATTTCATTTAGTGAAAATCAATAAACATGAAAAAACATACGAATCAACCCAAAAATAAAAACCGAAAACGCGGAATGTTCTCCACGGTTGTTCTTAACGTGCTTGCTCGAGGGAAGCCACCTGATCTAGGAGTTATCACATATAAAACGAGTACAGATTGGGCAAACGATGCAGTGTGACAACAAGAAATACTGTAATACTATCACGGACGATGTTGACAGATCAAGCGTTGTTTCGTATTATGTCACTCACGGACGATCTCGAACTGGCACTGTTGACGAAAGACTGCATATGCATTTGGACTTGCAACGTTCTGAATGCAGTTGTAGGAGGGCAGCGATTCACTTGGCAGGAATACTGTGTCAACTGCTAAATTTTCAAAAACGCTTAAACTAGTTGTTCCGCGCGATTCTCATGGTGTCCGCCATGCAGGCCTCATTGTAGCCAGACCCAGATGTCGTTCTGCCAAGTTCACACGCACCTAGCCCTAGCGCCACTGCAGTAGTTTCGCCAAGCGGCCGCCGCGCGTTTGTGGCGCTGAATACGGGACCCTCGGCAGACGACGCATGCTATGCGGAAACCGTTGCTGCCGTCATTCGCGTTTGGTTTTTACTATTTTTCACGCAGTGGACAGTGTTTGTCTCCAGTGCATGGTTTGTGCTTGGTGCAGACGTGATGGTGTACTGCACCGTCCCGCTTTGCAAGCCGAAGAAAGCAGTGTCGAACACAAGTATTTCATTCCACGAGTTCCACTCAAATGCTGTCTTACTGGAGAAGTGGCTCGAAATATATCGCGGCGTCCTGACAGAAGTAACTTCATTGCGAATTGCGATTGTTTCATTTCATATAGGGTGCACTTTTTGGATGGCAGTGTGTACCATAAATAGTTTTATCTAATATAGCTGAGTACCTTTTACGCATCTCTCTCTGAAAAAAAAAAAAAAAAGAACGAATAATGAACCGTGGCCTCCGACCAGGGGTGGACATAAATGCGCTTTTTGAGTATTTAAATATAAATACAACATATTTTGTTGAAAGGGGTGTTTAAATACTCTTCATAAATACGTTTCGAGTATTTAAGTATAAAATATACAGTATTTAAATGCCGTAACTAGTACCATAAATACTGTGATGAAGATGTCATCTGGAATTACAGAAGTAACGATGAACATAACAAGTCAGCAAGGAAAAATAACATTTATTTGTGAGATTATCACGGTAAATTTAATATTAGAAGTTTTTGACTGCATCACTTAGGATTCTTTTGTTCGGCCGTACAATCAGATTCGCAGAGGAGAACAGCATCTTCACTGGTGCCGATGAGCAAAGGCTTGCATTAAATTTGAAGAAGATGCTTCGTACAACAAAGTAATCAGCCGCGACCATTGTCTGCAACAACGGCGAAAAACTCTCCATCTAAAATCGTTTTTCGCCTGCATGCTAGCTCGAACTCTGCGTGTTCTCGACATTTCAAGCCCGAAGACCTTAGCATCGGCGCAAAGCGCAAAATTCTCGGACGTGGTACCCTGGCTACGGTACCTACGTTTAGTGATCACGAAGTTTACACAGCCTTGCATCTCCCAGGAGTGCAAAACGAACACAAAAAAGGCACCAAAAGGTAGCGTCGCAGAAAAGCCACCATCAAGAAAAATTCTCAGAGTGGCTTCTATCCGAACAGCATAATAAAGGTTAGCAGAGCACTGTAATGGCAAACTGCAAAAGCAGAAAAAAAAGTGTAAAAGTAAAATAAAAAGGGACCAATAAGTAGGAAAACAAAACAAGCAACTGCTGATTTAAAACTGAAGTGCTTGCTTATACAACAAATTCTGTTGGACGTCGTAACAGGTGTCAGTCATCTCTTTGCCAGGAACAGTTTCTTCGTACGGTCGCATTCACCCATTCTCTGTAACTGCCCTGTATGTTAACACGGAACGCCTCTCACGTGAAACGTGAAGTCTGAACGCGCTTGCGTCTGACAATCATAAACGCATGCTAACTGGCCCAACACACAAGGTGCTGCTGCCAAGTTTATGTGTACGATGTACGGCACATAGTGCGCGAGTTTCACAGTTTACATGCCACCTACGCTTCAGAGCACAGCCTATTTCTGAGTATTTAGTTTCAGAGCTCTTAGCTCTACATGAACAGAGAACCTGCGACAATACACAAACATGTACGCACGAAGAATTTACCACAAAGACCACTCATATTGCACACAGCTGAGCTACAACAAACGCTCTTCTGGGTCCCGCAAGTGGCGCCCCTGGCGGGCGCTCCGCGCGTAAATACGGCACTTCCGCTCCTCAAGGCGCGGACGGAAGTCCCATAGGCGAACGGGCGAGTGCTATGGTCGTGTATTATAGAGATGGTCGTGGTTTGATGTCCGCAGGGACCCCACGATTTTGTTTGCCATGGAGACTTTTTTTTAGTTTGGTAACGGGAGAACACAGATTTCGCATTTCAAAACGAAAGTTTACCCCACTTCATTTTCTGTGATAAACTACATGGTCTTGTTTATCCTTGCTTTGGAATATTCCAACGTTCCTTCTAAACAGTCTCTTGCGGGAGCAGCTAATCCTAACCGTGCACATCAGTATAAAGATGGTGCAGGTATACCCGCGGTACCCGCATGTACCCGCGAACGTTTGTTGTTTGCGGGTACACATTTCCGTGTCATCGCGGGTTGCATGTAAGGTGGGGAGAGCGCACGGCCTCCGCGTAGTACGCGGGTTTGCCCGCAATACCCGCAAGCGTAAAACCAACCTGTTGGATTTTGGTGTATGACCCGAGTCATTGCGAACATTTGGCTCAAAATACTTTCCAAGGCGTTCCATATCCAATTCATCATCTTAAAATAAAGTCGTGGCTGTTTGCCACTGTGAGATTGTACAACCAGACGGACTCAGCCAAATAGCTCACACGGACGCACACAGAATCGGCACGCAAGGATCAGATAACGCGAGCAGACAGGCATCTGGTATTTTGAACACCTGTGGTCGCTCTTGGCGCGCTCTCAGGTTTCCGGACGGCCGAGGAGAGAATCAGCGTCTCGGCCTCGAGGTACTAAGCACGATCGAGCCATATATGCACTCTTGAAGCAAATTGTTAAAGTACTGTTCCCCTGCCTCAACCGCAGTCGACCATGAGCCTTAGCCAGCCATTCAGCCACAACAGCAAGCCCTTTTGAAGCCTTATCATCGCCTTGCCAATCATTTGATCTACACGCCAAGCCCCGCCGCCACGCCATGCAAGGTATTGTTTGGGAACAGTTAGACGCTGCTACAATGTCGCGCTTCAGTGTAGAACTTCTCAGAGAAGAACTGGAAGCACGGCAGTTGGACAGTGCCGGTCCGAAGGATGCACTCGTGCAACGTTCGATGACAAATATTAATGCGCAACGTCCCCAAGAACACTGTCATCCCAGGGCTATCCTAAGGTTGTCAGATGGGGACAGGTATGGCATCCCTAGGATGTCAAAATCTGATCCTCAGAATGTCATAATACTGCCACTTTGGCATACGAGATGACGTCCCCGAGGCTGTCCCTCGCCCGTCTTCAGGGACCAATTTAGGACACTTTAAGTACACATGGGGGACAATGCTATTTCCCCCAATTTCCTGCTTTGATTTGTTTTATTTTGCTATTGCTGGCACCCACATCCGCCAAGTGCTCACAGAAGTCACATCAAATTGCAATGACACCAAAGCTATAGCAGCATTTTTATTGTTCCTGTGAGAAACAAATCCTCGTATTGCTAACTCTAGGGCCCGAAACCCACTCCGAAAGGTACTAGAATTCTCTTCCGAAGCCACAACAGATACCATTTGTTGCTTATAACGCGACCCTCCGTAAATTCGAGAGTCCTGCTCGCCTGCACCACAAAACGAAGGGTGAGCTGTCCATGTTTCTTTCGATTACGCAAAGAACAAATACTCAAAGCGAGGAATTGATTGAAGTATTAGCTCTGCTTCATTCCAAAGTCTATGTTTCTTACTCCCTTTGGTTTGCGACATTCAGGTAGAACCTTTGAAAGTCAAAAGCAGTGCGACAGAATCACGCATTTCTGTTCTTTCCACGAGAAATTCTTCATGTATCACAGACGGTCATTCCTTTTGGCGGCAGGGAATTTTACGATGGGCCACCCTTTATTTAAGAAGAATGTCACTCAGGTCCCAGGATCGGCCCAAAAACAAAACAAATGTGTTTAGGAAGTCTGAGCAGGTAAACTAAACAAAATAATATTTCTCGTCCCCCTAGCTATACCCACAGGGACGGGCACAGGATGTACCTGAATGACTCTTCACGGACAGTCCGCGAGTGTTCTCCTCAGGACGTTCTGGGGATACACCTCGAAGGACGAGGACAGGATGACACTGTGGGGACATCCTGAGGACCACGTGTGTTCTTGGGGCGTGAAGCGTCTCCGCCTCTCGAACAGACGTCTTCAACCAGCACAGATGCCCCCGCGGTACAATTGGACACCGCCACGCTACAAAACCTGTCAGATTTGCTTCAGCATATGCCACGTCCGACGACAACACTAACTACGCTGCCGGATCTCTCATCGTCCATACCACAGTTCGAAAACTCACGGAAGCAAAATCTTAAAATGCGGTTGGAGGATGTTCGCCGTGTCCAGCAACGACCCGCCTGATTGCCGCAAGAAAGCTCAAAGGCGCTGCTCGTAATTGGCACCTCGCGTTTGGAAGCAGTTTGACACTTGGACAACATGGAGCGACTCCGGACTTGACCTTGATCGAGCGGCAAAACCAAGTCATTAAAGTGACTCAGGAACATGGTCAGTCTCTCCACCAGTACGCTTTTGCGAAGCTACGGGTCATTGAACGCTGTCCTGTCACTTGCTTCAAGGTATACCTGAGCAGCATATCTCCGCAGCCCTAGCAGCCAACAGGCCAAACGTCGACATCTCCACAACAGAAGCCTGCCACACCGTCGCCTCGGTCAACTAAGCCTTCGGAACCATCAACACAAGCGTCAGTTTCCCAGCCGTCAGCAGTTGCATCACCACATTCTTGTCCTCGCATAGCGGACTTGCCAGCAGACCACCAGGAAGCCAGGTACCAAGCTATTTCAGCCCAGTACGGTGCACCAGCTTTTCCCAGTGGTCAAGACCTGTCACAAGCAGTATGTTACAAGTGTAAAAGCTTTATGGTCATCTCCAAAAAAAACACACGCGGTCCTCAGGACGTCCCCACAGTGTCGTCGTGTCCTCGTCCTTTGAGGTTATCCTCAGGACGTCCTGAGAATAACACTTTCGGACTGTCCGTGAAGAGTCATTCAGGTACATCCTGTGCCCGTCGCTGTGGGTAGCTAGCGGGACGAGAAACATTACTTTGTTTAGTTTACCTGTTCAGACTTTCTAAACACATTTGTTTTCTTTTTGGGCCAATCCTAGGACCTGATTGACATTTTTCTGAAATAAAGGGTGGTCCAGGGTAAAATTCACTGCATCTAAAAAGGATGACTGTCTATGATAAATGGAGCGCATTACTGGTGGAATGGAGAGAAACGCGCGATTCTGCCGCACTGCTTTTGACTTTCAAAGCTCCTACCTTAACGTCTCAAACCAAAAGGAGTAAGAAACATAGACTTTGCATTGATGTGGACCTAATACTTCAATGAATTCCTCACTTTGAGTATTCTTTCTTTGCGTAATCGAAAGAAACATGGATAGCACACCCTTCGTTGTGTGTCACAGGCGACCAGGACTCTCAAATGTACGGAGGATCGCGTTATAAGCAATACAGTGTCTGTTGTGGCTTCGGAAGAGAATTCTAGTACCTTTCGTAGTGGGTTTCTCGTTGTCCGTTATGAAGCGTACTAGAAACAAACAGCGAGTTGGAAAAAGAGAAGTTATCAGGACTGCGTCTGGTTTCATATTATACACAGAAAAATGAGGGGCAGGTGAAGTCGTCCTCAGAAGGTCCTGCGAGTGTTCCAGGTTGACACCCTGAGGATGTGCAGGTGATATGACCGGAAGTCCCACTTTAACACGGACGTAACACTGGGAGGACCAGTTGATAACTTCCTGAGGATGTCATCGTCGTCTGGGGTTGACATCCTGGGGGTGATCGCGGGACGTTTCTGTGTTGTTGGGGCTAGCGTCAAAGTGCCGCAGCAGCCGCTCTTCGGCCCCTTCATCAGTAAGCACCACAAGCCCGCCAACAACGTCACAGCCCTCTTGACACAGCACTCCGGTGGCCTTGGAGGGATCACATTTGCAATGCCCATTTTTTACTGCCAGTGTCACGGGAATAGGGGAATCTGAAGCCTTCCCAGATTCAGGATCAAAGATCACCCTGATCTCGAAATCTCTCGTCCCTGGTCACATGCTGAATCCTTGGACAATGCCGCCACTCGCTGTCGTTGGAGGTTGCACAGTACTCCCAGCAGGCACATCCTTGCTGAAGATATGGCGATCGGTACTATTACGGGTCTCGTCGAAGCTGCCGTTTTGGAACATAATGTTCTTCCCTTCATCATCAGAAAAGATTGGTTCGAATCCGCACATGCCCGTCTCATCTTCGAACCCCCTAGGCCAGTCCAGCTCCAGCACGCGGCCTCTGGTGTGATAGTCACCGCAGCTCAGAAGCTAGCTCTACAAATGGCTAGTGTCGTCATTCTGACGCACTCAAATTTCGCTGCACAAGTGCAAGTTGCGTCAGCAGACTGCCTTAAAAAAAACACCTTGCCTTCACCAGACCAGCCACTGTGGCGGACTCTGACCCAGGAAGCTCCGCCACTGCCTTCACATAATGCCAACACTACGCCCTCAGCTGGCACTCTGCTCCTTCCAGTTCATCCAGATCTTCTAGCAGCACACATAGGAGATCAGTTGTCGACGAGCCAGCAGTCAACCATAACTGATATTTTGGCTAAATATATGGAGGTATTCGCACGTCATGAAGACGACCTTGGTCACTTCGCGGGTACGCAGCATCGCATCGACCTCTTGCCCAATGTCTTGCCATATAGCCGCAGCCCGTACAGATATACGACGGAAGACAGAGAGTCCATTGAAAGCCAGATAAAGAAGCTCTTGAACCAAGGCTTAATACTTCCCGCCTCGGGATCATGGGCCTTTCCCGTCGTTGTAGTGTCACGTGGAGACAAAAACGGCTTTGCGTGAATTACGCGCCGTTAAACGAGCGTACGATCACTGTCGTGCACCCCTTCCCGATCATAGAAGACATTATCCAAGACGTTGCAAATTGCCCATATTTCGCAACAATGCACTTGAAATGTGCATATTGGCAAGTCAGCCTTCGCCCCCAGGACTACGAAAAGACAGCACTTATTACTCATCATCACGGCACTCATCATGGCACATACATGTGGACACGAATGCCATTCGGTTCGTCCACTTTCCAGCGCATCATGCATACAGTTTTCCACGATCTTGCGCCTCGCCCGGACAAATCTGGTATCCGTGTATACCTCGATGATGTCCTCATCTACACTCAGTCTTTTACCACATTTGCCAGCATTCTCCAAGAAGGCCTCCAGCTTCTCCAAGACAGTGGACGAAAAGTATCTCTGGACAAGTGCCGCTTTGGTCTACAGTCCATTAAGTTTCTTAGCTTCGTCATATCAAGCGACGGTCATCGTCCAGACCCCGACAAAGCCTCTGCTATGAGTCGTATCCTAACCCCTCGCACTCAGAAGCAAGTTCTCTCGTGGGTTCAAACTGCCAGCTTCTACCGTCGCTTCATCAAGGACTTCGCTAACATTGCAGCCCCCTGCAGGCCCTTATTAAGTCTAAGATATTCTACTGGAGCCCCGAGTGTGAAAAGACATTCCAAACGATACGCAGGGCCCTCACGGAGCCTCCACTTCTTGCCCATTTTGATGCCAACGCCCCTACAACAGTTACCACGGATGCATCAAGCTCTGCCATAGGTGCAGTGCTTGCGCAGGTACACCACAACAAAGAAGTTGTTATCAGCTATGCCAGCCGCGCCCTCACGCCAGACGAGTGCAAACTACACAGCAACGTGTGGGAATGTATAGCCGTGCACTGGGCTATTACAGCAAAGTTTCGGCATTATCTCCTTGGCCGAAAATTCATCCTCACAACAGACGGTAGCATGCCTGACAAAAAGCGTGAAGCCTTCTCGCAGATTCACTTCTATGATAATGGATCTGGTTGAGTTTGACTTTTCAGTTCAGCACCGCCCAGGTCGGCAGAACGTGGTGGCAGACCACTTATCTCGTTTGTCATGTGCTGCCACACAGTCCTCTTAGTTCCTCGCTCTACAATGCAGCAGGAAGATCCTGAATGCCACGCAATTCTTCTGGACATTTCCAATGAAGAGGAATCGTCAGAGTTCTGCGTCATAGACAACATTTTGTACCGTCGCACTCTCTCTTTCGACACCACGACTACGCCTCGCATCAGTAAGCTGGCAAGCATGTCAGCAGTCGCCACAGCACAAACAAAAGATGTTCAATGCGAGATTGCTCAAGTTCATTCGAGAAAGTGGAAAAAACGGGCCACGATTTTTTTTATATTATTTTTCCGTTTCCATCAAGAGATGGCGGTGGTCCCAGACAAAAAGCTGCCATGATGCAGCTTGAGAACGCCTGGGGACCCCGACTTCAATAGCAGTGCTGACACATACCATTTTGGGCACACATAAAAGACTGTGAAAAACAAGAGAAAGCGAGAACAAATCTATTACATCCAGTAGGGGGAAGACCACTCAATATCAGAGAAACCCGACAACTAGTGACACAGCACCTTACAGCCATGTTTGCTGATGATGATGCCAAATTGGAAGGACCATTAGCAACCAGTAACCATACCAACGATGATGACCAAGGGATGCCGAGGACCACTGAAGGATGGAAGCCCATTATCACAGAAGAACTACAGAGAGCAATTAGGAAGACCCCCACAAACACCGCAACAGGATTAGATGGAATTCCGGCAAGTGGCCATGAAAACACTCAGAAAACAAAGAATGGAAGAAATGAGATGCTATTTAAACAAAATGATGAAGGAAAAGAACATCCCAAAGGCCTGGAAGACAAGATCAGTTTCATTAATATATAAGGGAAAAGGAAGCAAAAGTGACCTCACTGCATATAGACCGATCACAATAACATCTGTCGTATACAGGATATTTATGCGAATAATCAAGAGCAGACTGGAGGAACTCGTGGAAGAAAGAGGCTTATTAAGGAACCTACAATTTGGATTCAGAAGTGGCCGGCAAAGTGAAGACAACCTATTCATCTTAACCCAGTGCATCGAAATGGCAGAAAGGGAGCGAAGGGACTTGTGGGCATGCTTTCTTGACACTGAAAAAGCCTATGACAACGTAGTACACGAGGTTCTGTGGCAGACCTTAAGAGAGTTAAAGGTCGAAAATGACATAGTTGATCTTCTTCAAAACATCTACTCAGGGAACAAGATCATTGGCTGCTGGGAAGGAATATGGCGAACACGAAGCAAACGAAGTATTTGGGAGTGGTGGTGTCAGCAGGCCAGCAATACTTGATTGAGCATGAGAAACAAATACGAAGCAAGGCTACTAGGTATGTTGGAATGCTCAGGGCTAGAGCACTGTGGTCCTTTAACCGTTATGAAGTGACGCGTGAGCTGTGGAAGGCTGTGGCGGTGCCAGCTCTTACATATAGCAACGTAGTGCTGTGTGACTTCACCCACGGTGCAACATCTCGATAGGAAACAGAGAGAGGCGGGAAGAGTGGCGTTGAAGGCACACAGAACGGCAACAGGTGCAGCTATTCAGGGGGACATGGGTTAGCCGGAATTCGGGGCTCGTGAAGCGAAAGCGAAAATATCATACGAGGAGAGAATTAGAACCCTACCAGAATCGTGGATAGTGAAGAAATTGTACCTTAACATAATATATAAAGACATTCACACCAGATGGAGAAGAAAGACGACATGTTGGAAGAGAGAAATTGGAGTCACCGAAAAGACACTCGACGACGCAGCAATATTTAACAGAAGGGAAATTCGCGACCTAACCAGGCAATGGGAAACAAGAAAATGGCAAAACGGCGTGCGCAAGAAAAAAGCTCTAACGACCTACGCGGAAGGGAAAACTGATACCTCTGCGGAAGGATGCTATTACAACTCTGTTGGTAGCGCGCTTTTATTTGAAGCAAGGGCAGGAGTGCTAAGGACCAGGCAGTGGTGGAAGGAAATACGGGACAAAACAGAAGAAGAGCACTCGCCGGAGACGATGAAAATAGTATGCGCCATCTGTGAGGAAACAGTGGCGACAACCGAGCACGTGTTGCATTGCCAACGTATCCCTCCAAAGGCAGAGGCAGTTTCTTCGAAAGAGGCGCTGGGCTTTGGCACATATGCACATATTAATACAGCCAAAAGAAGGCTGGAATATTGGTGAGGGAAACGAACAAGGAGCACATATAAGGAACTTTAAACTGGCTAGGGTACGCAGAGCACACTGCCCTGACCACCCGTTACAAAACACAGGCACAGCCAACAGGGCACAGCCAACAAGATCATCATCGTCATCATCATCAGCGGAGAATGGGATGCAGGGAATCGAACCGACGCGGCGTCGTGAGCGGGCGGCGGAAGTAGAGGCGCATTTCCGCCGCCCCGTCAGCGCGCACGATTTTCATGTTCCCACTACAGTGGCATTCCGTCGTCCAAAGCAGACGAAAAATCAGGAGGCGTGGCCTTTTTGTATCACCTAATTGGTCGCCAGCTGTCGTTCTCGGCAGCTCTCGCCGACGTCGTGAAAGAAGGTCGGCATGGCCGTTTTTTTGGCTCGACGTCTCTCCTCTCCCAACGCCGGAATGCGCGTCTATTTCCGCCGCCCGCTCACGACACCGCGTCCGGTGTCGCCAAGTGAGAACTGGCCCTAAGGAGAACGAACTCTGCCGAGCCGCCGTTGAGAAAGCGTGGTCTCGATTCCTCGAGTCTAATTGTGGCCACGGCGCGGCGCTCGCGCTCTGTCAGGTACTGGCTCCTCCGAAATAAGGTTGCTGTAATGCACTCTTTCAGATGTACTTGTGTGTCCAGTGCAAGCAGAAAAAAATATTTTGATAAGTAAACACGCTTGTCGTGTATCAAGGAACGATCTCTCTGTGAATTTTTCGCCTACAGTTTTTGTTAGTGCAAGGCGAGAAGCTGTTCTTTTAAAATTTCCGGTAAGCCGCCGTGAAGGGGGCTCCGCGTTGGCATGACGGCTTGAATGTCTCCGTAAGCGTGGTGCTCTCGCAGTCAACAAGCTGTTCTCTTTTTTCTTTTTTTATTTGAGATAAAACACGACACCCGAAGAAGCACAAAGGTTGTTGTCCGACATCGTACAGCATGGTACGGATATTTCCATCACCGCTAACGCATGACCACGAGATGTACATTGATGAGTCGGTGTCTTTGCCAGGGACGCTTCTCTAGGCATTTAAAGGAACTGTAAAGTGAAATTTAACCCCCCCCCCCCCTGTTTCTGTGTGTGACCTGGTAGTGTTTGCCTGTGTGATGCTGCACACAGAGCCTAAGCACTCAAAGCGCGTTATTATTACACAGCATAAATTAGGAAAGTTAAATCGGATGGTAGGTTGCGTCCCGCAACAGCTAAAAAAGTCATGAGTACTCCCGTCACGTGATACCTAAGTAACACAATGAATTAATGACCGACTACTAATTAGCAATAAACACTAATTCAAAAATCACAAGAATTGCTGGAACATTTCTTCAAAATACCGAAGAAACAGTGTCCTAAAATACTATCAGCGCAATCAGCGACCCCTGTTTGCTTTCCTCCCAACCATATCAGACAGCGTCACGCAGAGCGTCGTGAATTGCGTCTCTCGTAGTTTGTGTATGTAAAAAGCATGTAAACAGCGGCATTTCCTGCCGAAATTGAACAGAACTTCACCTGACAGCGATGCCAGGATCTATTGTACTGTTCGGAGATACACCAAGTGTGCTTTTTCGACAAGGGACGTTGTGTACCACAAGATTCCAACGGATAATGCGCGGAAACGGTTGCAGGCGCTTGGTCAAGACATTCGTGATCCATGCCGTATTTGCTCAACTGATTTGTCTGCCCGGCGCCGGGAACTTGGCGCCCTCATCGCACGGCAGCAGCCGCACCTCTTCCACTCACGGTTGGGTTGCCGCAGGAGGGAGATCCTCACGTACAGCTGTGCGTGGCTTTCCCGTATCTGGGGAAAGGGGGATCCTGGCGATTGAGTGGACCTGGAGGTTGTTTAGGACTCCTTGGGGCCCCTCCGGGAAAGCGACACACCGCTTTGGCCCCTGCTTCCATAGTCGGGTGGCCCTGGAAGGCCCGGCCAGGATTATTCAGCTAGTCGCCATCCCCCTGTTCATTACTTTTTCTTTCTACACTCCTTCACTATCTTCTTATTCCTCCCTTCACCTTCTTTGGCGGCAAGAGTCAACCTTGGGCAGTCTTTTCACTCTCCAGAAGCTGCACTACGGTATAGTGCAGAGGCAGGCGTTAGCGTGTGGGACACGTTCCCTTGTTGGGCTCCATGGTGGGCGACGCACCTACTGCATTGAACCACAACAATCCTTTTATGGATTCTTCAAACTAAAAAAAAAGAAACATGATCGGTACCGCACCGATGTACTAACAACGCAATCACTGGACCTCACACCAGACCCATAGTTTGCAAAGGTCCTGATCATCCATGGAGAAGACGAGTCTAAGCCCCTGAGCAAAGTATCACCATTTGCGATCGCGAAGGAACTGGACAAAGCCATAGGGAAGTCCTATTCCACGAAAAAGCTGACTACAGGGGACTTGCAGATCGAAGTCCAGACACTACAGCAAAGCTCGACTCTGCTTTCCCTGAACAGAATTGCTGACGTACCAGTTACGGTTTCGAGGCATCGTACGCTGAACATCGTGAAGGGCGTGATATCTGAGCATGAACTTGATTGAACTTGATTGATTGAACTTGATGATTGCTCAGATGCTGAGATCGACGAAGGTCTAAAGGATGAAGGTGTTGTGACCGCGCGCCGAATAGCTATGCGTCGAGACGGTAAGGAGATTGCCACTAAACACATTGCCCTTTCCTTTCAATTAGATAAGCTTCCCAATACCATTAAAGCAGGTTACATCAACTGTCACGTCGGGCCATATATCGCAAATCCGCGGACGTGATTTAAGTGCCAACGTTTCGGCCACGGGTCGCAAGTCTGTCATGGACAGGCTACCTGTCCGAAATGCGTAGGCACGGGTCACGCTGCAGATACCTGTGAGAAGGATGTCAGATGTTCAAACTGGAAAGGTAATCATCCTGTTTACTCTCGCACCTGTCCACGGTGGAAGGAAGAGAAAGACATACTGAAGGTGAAAGTGACACAGAGTCTTTCGTACCGAGATGCAAAAGCGCAGGTTGAGTTTTCGAAAAAGGGAACCTTCTCCGAAGTGGTGCGCAGGGGAGTAGCACCACTGCGGAAATCTGTAGAAACCCAGACTTCTGGGTCTCTACCCAATACTCCCCAACAAAAGGGAAAGGACACCGAGGTGTCTCTTCCTGTTTCTGGATCACCTCCGGAGACAGCCACAACTTCTGCTGAAGTTGATGGCATTGCCTCCATCTGGGATGGGGCAACACCAGGCCAATCCCAGGCCACATTATCGCAGTCGTCGTCTAGTCTCCTATGTGTACCCTCTCAGGGGAAAGAAAAGAGAGAGAGGACATCTAGCAGAGGTAGTGGCAGCAGCCTAAAAAGTACACAGAAAGTGCTTCCACGAAGGATAACTCCTCCCTTGTCCAAACAGTCCACGGGGTTCTGTATTAGCGACCACATGATAAGGATTTTGCTGCCCCTGTCTTCCATCATCCTTTTTCATGGGTGCGCAGGTTATACTCCAATGGAATTGTCGAGGTCTTTTTTCAAACTTGGACGACGTTCATGACCTGCTTGAGGAGAACAGTGCAATATGTTTGTGTTTACAGGAAACGCACCTAACTCTGGAAAATTTAAATCCTTTTCGTAGGTACACCATCTTCCGCAAGGACCGTGCGCACACAGCACGTGCATCTGGTGGTGTGGCTGTTGTCATACCACTCCCTGTCCCTGCAAGGAACATTCCACTGGTAACAGACCTTGAGGCTGTAGCCATACAAATTTGCCTAGACCAGATCATTACAGTCTGCTCTTTGTACTTGCCTCCCTCAGCTATTGTACGTCAGAGGGACTTTGAGCAGCTTTGCGACCAGCTGCCTCAACCATTTATGATTTTGGGATATTTTAATGCTCACAATTCTTTTTGAGGCAGTGCAAAAACTGACAACCGTGGTAAGATGTTGGAAAGAATACTCTTTTCCCGGTCAATTTGTTTGTTAAATAGAGGGTTGCCGACCTACATGAACTCTGCAACCCAGTCACACTCTGCAATTGACATCTCATTATGCAGTCCCACTCTTTACCCCTTTGTTGACTGTAAAGTCGACCAAAACCCTCGAGCGACCACTTTCCGGTCATCCTTAAATTCTGTGGAACCAGTAATAAAAGAGCACGACCACCCCGATGGAAGCTACCTGAAGCAGACTGGGAGATATTTACCAAAGAGGCAGAACTTTCGCCTTCGTCTTTTGATCGTCTTGGCGTGGAAGAGGCCAACAAGGGGATCACAAACAAAATTATTGATGCTGCTGAACTATCCATACCACAAACAAAAGGAAATCTCCCCAGGCGTCATAAACCCTGGTGGACAAATGAATGTGAGACACGCAGGGAGCAGAACCGAGCATGGGGGATCTTTCGAAGATACCCCACAAGTGCAAACCTGCTTGCGTTTAAAAAAGCTCGTGCTAAAGCCCGATGGACGCGACACCGAGCTAAGGAGGAGTCGTGGAAAAAATTGTATCCTCTTTAAACTCTAGCACCCCCAAAAGCACTGTGGGATAGACTAAGAAAAATTAAGGGCGACTACGCCAGCTCTTCCGTACCTCTACTACAGGTAAATAGCACAGTTTGTAAGAGCATAGATGAACAGGCTAATGCTCTTGGTGAGCACTTCTCAAATGTTTCGAGCACATCACATTACACACCTGACTTCTTAAGGTTCAAGGAACATGCGGAAAAACAAACACTCTGAAGCGCATCAGATGACAGATATGGCTACAATAAGCCATTTACAAAGACAGAACTTCTTCAAGCCTTGTTTTCTCGTAAAGCCACGGCGCCAGGACCAGACAACATCACTTATGCTATGCTCAGCCATCCGTCAGACACCTCCCTTGACAGTCTTTTAGACTTCTTTAATCTGGTCTGGCAAGAAGGCATGCTACCTTCTAGCTGGAAACTGGCAACAGTCATCCCTCTCTTGAAGTCAGGAAAAGATAAATCTGATCCATTAAGCTACAGGCCGATTGCTCTTACCAGCTGTCTCGGAAAAACCTTCGAGCGCATGGTGAACAGTGGACTTGTGGAACAAAACCAATGTCTGGACCGTTTTCAATGCGCGTTTAGAGCTGCACACTCAACAACTGATCATCTTCTGCGCCTAGAAACTATAATAAGGGAAGCTTTCATCAGGAAACAGCACTGTATCTATGTCTTTTTTTATTTGGAGAAGGCCTATGACACAGCGTGCTTCATGGTATTCTCAAGGACCTCCACTCTCTGGGAATGCGTGGTCGCCTGTTTCGCTGTGCCAGAGACTTTCTCCAGGGTCGACTGTTTGGAATTCAGTTGGGCACTACTTTATCGAGGCCTTTCGTACAGGAGAATGGTGTCCCGCAGGGCGCCGTTCTCAGTGTCACCCTTTTTGTAATTAAAAGAATTCACTTGCCAGTGTTATACCCCCATCCGTCTTGTATTCTTTGTATGTAGACGATCTGCAAATATGTGTCTCGTCTTCTAACCTTGCTGTGTGCGAAAGACAGCTCCAGCTAACTATCAACAGGCTAACCAAATGGTCATCGGAAAACGGGTTCAGGTTCTCACCCACCAAGACTGTTTGCGTACTGTTTTCCAGAACAAGAGGTCTTAGTCCGGATCCATCACTCCAAATGAAAGGTCAGGATATTTGTGTTCAGTATGTACATGAGTTTCTTGGTCTGATTTTTGACAGAAAGCTGACCTTCTGCCCCATGTGAAGGATTTTAAACGCAAATGCTTAAAATCTTTAAATGTGCTTAAAATCCTCTCTTACAGGTCTTGGGGAACGGACCGCGAAACCCTCCACCGCATTTACATATCCACTGTCCGTGCTAGGCTAGATTGTTCATGTTTCGTGTATGGGTCTGCACGTCCCTTGGGTCTGCCTTAGACACAGTGCATCACCTCGGATTAAGGCTGGTCCTTGGAACATTGAGAACTTCTCCAGTCCAAAGTCTTTATGTTCAAGCAAACGAATGGTCCCTAGAAAGACGACGGTTTTATCTTGGTGCGTCGTATAGGCTCAGAATTAAAGGTTACCCTCAGCATCCTGCGCTGCCGTGTGTGGAGGGTACATGTTCCGAACGGCTATTCATGAACAAACCGAATGCCATACCTGTATACAGTATTCGGCTCCAACAAGAGGTAGAGCACTATACTTTTACACGGAGCTACAATCTACCCCCGCTACAGCCCCACAAATGCTCCCTTCTTGGCGAACACTCGTGGCACATGATACTTCGCTAACCAAATTTAACAAACAAGAGAGACCTGTAGTGGAAATACAGCAAGAATTTTTGACCCTCAAGGAAGACTTCGGTAAACACACTGATATTTACACGGATGCCTCAAAAACTAGTACAGAAGTATTGTGCGCCATGATTTCAGGAACATGTACAAAAGCGCATTCTTTGAGCAGTGTTTTGACAATTTTCAGCGCAGAAATGTATGCGATTATTGTTGCACTAAATCATATTCTAGAAACACGGATAACGTCGTCTGTTATATACACAGACTCACTGAGTTCCATACATGCCATTTGTAACATCAAGCCACACAAAAATCTTTTAGTCAGACGTGCGCAGCATTTAGCAAATGTCATACATGAGAAAGGGTACAGTTTGAAACGTTATTGGGTACTCAGCCATGTCGGTATAAGCGGCAACGAGAGGGCTGACCGTGCAGCTCTCGCTGCCCATGGTTATGACACTACTTCTTTTGAATTCCCTCTCCCTGATGTACTGCTGGGTCTGCTGGGATCTACCGACTGATATACTGCTGGATTTGAAAAGGGTCATCAGCAGGAAGTGGCCTAAAGTGGATGTAAAGGAGCCTACCTCCATAGGTAGCTCTCCTGCTTGATGACAATACAGGAAGTGGCAAGCTTTTTGGTCTGGACAAACGGATAACAAATTGCACAGAGTTAAACCTCAAATTGGAGCCTTAGTTCAAGTATTTAAAAACCGGCTACACGAGATTTTGTCAAGTCGGTTAAGGTTGGGTCACACACATTTGACCCATGGGTACCTTTTGCGACGAGAGGAAGCACCTCAGTGTGCACACTGTGGCGCAGACCTTTCCATTTTGCATATACTCCTTAGTTACCCTTCCTTTGTGACACATCGCCAACGTCATTTCCACATCCTCTACAAGTACTGTATCCCTGTATCCCCCTTCACCCCGCATTATTGCTAGGGGATGAGGCTCTCATCGCTTTCGAGAACGTTTTTCTATTTTTAAGAGATATAGGCACCGTGAATGAATTGTAATATCTTAGTTATCTCGTTTTATATGATTAATTTACACACCTACAGGACCAACTCCTTTCGGTTCCTTTTGATTTTAAACAAATCCATTTATTTTTAAGTTAAATTTGTTTTAAACAACGGCAGAGTTTTGGCGCATTATGATCCTAGTTGTTGCTGCGCCACAAAACTCCAAATCATCGTCATCATTTCTCTGACGAGTCGCACGAAATGGTAGCAGTGTACGGTCGAAAACGTCTCAAGTGGACCGCAGTCCCGACACCATTGTTTCTCCTTGCGAGGAATATATTTACCGATACAGCGGAATAATACGTATATAGTGATAGTTTATTTCAAATTAAGATTGATTTTTGTGTTGCCTACGCTACGTAATGTACCAAACGGAACATCCCACTTACCCTGGGGAGCCCTGAGCTCTCGATAGGAGAATGTAAGCATGAGATAAATTGTGTGCTAGATACTGATCGCATTCTTAATTATATCAGCGACACGGGCTTCCATCATCACTGACAACAAAGTGAAAATCGGAAGTAAAAGCATGCAAACGGATAATTTACCATCAACACCTCTCAACCTTTCTCCAATGGTGATTTCAACACCTGGTGTCCACGCACGCTCATGCGCACAGGTGGAACAAGCGCTTGTTTTGTTACAATTTTACCTTCTACATTCCTTGCAGCTTTATGATATGACAATATCTTCACCACTGGTGGAACCAGCTGTTGAGCATTCCGGGAATCTGAAGACAACACTTTTGAATGGTACATAGCCTGCCGATACAAGTTCGCAGATACTAAATACTCTTCTAATTTGTAGTCTTGTGCTCTCTGCATCACAAGACCAGAAGAAGTACATCAAATTCAGAACTCTAGTATTGCATCACACAAAGTGCACACAGATGTTCGCGTCACGCTTCTCACCGCAAAAGCTGAGTGCCCAAGTGAACACAAGTTATCTTGGAAACGTTAGCCAGAGGTGAACAAGATAGCTGCAGGGAACGTCTTTTTGTCTGGCACAATCCATTTCAGTGGGACCAGTGCAGTCAAGGTGTGAATTCATAGCCTGTTATGTTTGCACAAATTCAAATGACACCTGGTAGTATTTGCCGTTGATCAGGTCCTCTGGTTACTCGAGCCGATTTATGTTCAAGTGATCTCACTTAAAACACCTACCAGAAAAGTTGCAGCTTCCCTCTCGCGACACAGGTAGGATTATCAGAACTCACGGCCGTGTTGCAGAGCATAGAGTGAAAACCAACAGGCAAAAATGGGAAATGTCAATCACTCGCAAGTGAATTAAATAAGTGTTTGAAGAGACTGAAACATTCAAATAATTTATTTTACTAAAACAAGCTTTCGGACGCAGTCCGTCCTTGATCAGGTTTGATGTAGACACATGCACACACACACACACAAACTTGGTACAGATATTTACACTGATGTACATCAAAGAAAGAGGACAAAGAAGGTGGTAAGGAGGAAATACAAGTTCTTGTTAGAGAGGATTGAGAGCACAAAAAATAATACAAAAAGAAGGCACACAAGCTTCGCGTACTTGAATTTTCTGTTAGAATAATTCCATCTGCAACAATGACGTAAAACGCATATGTCGTAAAAGGTAAAAAGAACTAGCCTGTAGTTACCTATAATAACCGATTGCAGTATGCAGTTGCCATGCTTGGAAATGCTTATGGACCATGTAGCCCACAAGAGGATCTTGTAACAGAGGGTTAAGAAAAAGCTTGAAGCTGCGGCCAAGTCCCGTGCATGTGCTGAGCTAAACCCGCGGGTGCGGCATACTTGTAACAATCTTTACTGATGCAGTTCCAATTCTGTGAGTAATGCAGAGCTTCTGCTTAGCATGTAGATATGCATGAGCTTAATATACAAACGAGCTGTGATTCAGGAAACAGTGTATACGAACTTCGAGATAGTGTGTCTAGGGGGGTGACAAAAGCAAAGGTGGCCTATTCTATGAACTGCGAGCAGCCTGCTAATAGATAAGCTTGGCTCAGCTACACTGGCCTTCGATATAAAGGAAAGCAGTATAGCTTTTGACATCCGACTGGGCTGTTCTCCACAGTTCGTCGTTTTTTTGTATGGCCGCTAATCTTGTAGAAGATTGAATCGGTTCCCCTTCTTGGCATTGGCTATTAATATATACGTAGCTTCAGTAACAGCTGTCGGGAAGCTTGAATTGCGTGCCTTTTTGTCACATGGATGCGAGGCGACTATGGATTGATAAAAGATGACTGTTTACAGCATCCACACACACCCATGGACACCCTCACGCATGTGGAAAGTACCTGGTGCCTCTGCAACAATGAAGAGTAAGGCATAAACCACAAGACGACGCTTGTATCTGCCTTTTAGCTGCTTCCGCATCTGTCCATCTATAAGGAAGATTCGGTAAGTCACTGTCAGGCATGTGTTCCCACTCGTTGCAGAGTGCGCTGTTCATTACGCCTATTAGCGGCAGTGTTGGAGCTATCCCAAGTAAATGAACTGAATAAATGAAGCTTGACGTGCACCCTCTGGGACCACGGAAGATCTGCATACACGCGCAAACGTCACTTCCTAGGATAAAATGAGGGCGGCCCGACATTGAGAAAAACAATGCCGGACATCTCATGGAGTTGCAGGGCGTATGGACTGCGCGTTTCCTCCTCTGAGCACCGCCCTTTCACTCCTTCGCTTAGGCAGTGACGTCACGCACGTCAGAGCTTGTTCAGTCGGGAAAGAAGGCGCTGATCTTTAAAATATGTTTATTTAATATCTGAGAACTTTTCTGGTGAAAACATGAGCCGGGTGAATTGTTGGTCGATGCCTAACGTAGTGGTATGGGCTTCAGAGATGCTTTTAAACGAACTGCTTGCTCTCGTTTCCGCTGCCTCGACGACGGAGCTTATGCTACAGCCGCACAAGCGCCGTTCGGGGTTGCGTCTGAGGGAAAGTAGTGCAAATCGTGAGCCACCTGTGCTCCACATAGTTCAAACAAGGAAGCGTGTTTCCCAGCAACATATAGCGCGCACGGGGTTATTCCCCTTCGGCTGTAACGAACGTCGCGTGTAGGTTGCAAAGGCTAGGCTCTTAACGATGTCGACCGCAGCAGCTGTAGCAATAACTTTGCTGTGTTTCTGTTCCTGTGCGCGTGGCTCAAGTCGACCAGATCTGTCTAACTATCAGGACCTCGAAAGAGTAAGTACGCAAGACATTCCAACAAGACCTCTGTTTTTCGCAGCAATGCGGCAAGAAGGAACAACGACAAAGACACACAGTAGTAGCCGTAGACTTGCCAACTCTACATAACGCAGCGCAAAGTTACATTGAGCACACAACGGTATAAACCTTGCTTTTTCCTTTTCCTTCCTTCGGATGATCTAACCGTTTCGTGGTAAAATCTGGATGAATTTTTCTCGCACCTTCTCAGGGTTGTGGTTGGAGCCCCGGTTGCATACATCGCCAATTTCTTATCATGTAACACAAACCTCTCGGCATGTTGGTATAACATCTTTAACGAAACGACTGCGATGGCAGGACAGGAACACAACAGACGGACACTCACTTCAAGCTCCTTTAGTTGAAATGAATACAACATTCTAAAACATAAAGAAAACTCCCTCCCGAACACGTCAACACATACGTGTTGACGTACACGACATACACGTCATACAGGCATTCCTCGAGGGCATTATCTTTTCCCACCGAGTTACATTTCAGAACGTGTAGACCATGAGTATAAGGTTGAACCCTATCGTTTTCATATGTCCATTTTTAGAAATTCTTTTTTTCCTAAAACAGTTGAGGAATGGAATAGACTTCCACGAGATCTTGTTTCTTCCCCAAGTGCCACTTTTGGTGAAAAGTTATGCATGTACGTGTTAGAGTAATTGAACTTTTTGTGATTGTGTTGTTAAGTTGTCTCCTCTCCCCTACACAATGCCACTTAGGTGGAGCAGTAGGGTAGTGTAAATAAATAAATAAATAAACACAAAACCGCATGGGTTATCACTAGGGCTCGGAAATTTAGGCACTAAAAACGATGGAAATAGGCAGGCAATTAGGCCCTCGAAAACAGAGAAAAATGCAATAAAATAGAAAAATAGGCACGTGGATATGGTGCTCTCTTTGACTTTGTTTGTGTTTCATAATGGCCAATCCAGGAACAAAGGCTGCGATACCGTACGTGCCTTGACTACCTGTACACGAATGCTGAGGCGGTCTAGAACCACGCGATATTGAATGCTACTTTTAGTTCTCTGCCCTCAAAGATCCCGAAAGGCCAACAAAGACAAAATATTTTGTTCAAATATACATGGTACCAGGGTACTGAAGGAAACCAAACGAGGGAAAAAAATAGAAGAACAAAAGGTGCAAAACGCAGGAACGAAAAGCAAAATGCAGCACTTAGCATGAGACCGAAAGGTGCACCCGCACTTGTACCTCTAAAAAAGGGTTTTCTGACATCTAAAAATGTTCAAAAAAGGCTACAATTCAACAGGGTCGATAAAAAGGCAAGCAACCCTGAAAATGTCGCATTTAGGCACTTTTAGGCAAATGCCTAAAATTCCAGGCCCTAGTTATCACTCAGCGGCGTCCTCCAGTAATTGATATTCTTTTGTGGAGCTATCGACTCCGCAGTTATGCATCTATCCCCCTCGTGTTTGTTAATGACTGTTTCTAAAGCTTCCCTGTATACCTTATAAATATTTTATCTCGGGGTTCGACAGCCGCACGTTGTCACGCGGTCCTGCGTGACCGTGGGAAGGTTACCCCGAATGGTCGTCTGATGTTCCTTAAAGGGACTATCGCATCCGACGCGGTCGATTCCGAAAGTACCATTTTACTCATCGTTCATTACCGACCATCACATCAAAAATCCGACGCGGATTAGTGGAGTTGTCTCTCTGCAATTTGCTGTAATGCATGGCAAGAGCAGACGATGGATGTTGAGGCCATTCCGGAATTCGCTCTAAGCAAACGTCACCTGGACAAGGCCAATCAGTGACTGCTCTTTGACGCGGATAAGGGCAATCAGGGAAACGTAGAGATACTTTGGCGTCCGACCGGCGGACGGGAGTGGTGCCGAAGGGAATCTCGCCATTTGGAGTAGCCTAAAAAAAGAGACTCGACCTGTCAATCAAACTGAGCGTTTTTCATTGGCTGCTGCTTCCCATGCGGGCCGTCAGGACACCAAAATTTTCCCAAAAATGGCGGCGTAGCTTGGAACGGCGAAGCGAGGATTTCATGACATTTTTCTTTTTCACAAATTACTTCAATTTTATCCGTAAGTGTACGTTATGTTGCAATTATCTTGCAAGTCACATTTAAATTACGCTCCAGTGTTGCTATTTACCTGAAAATAGTATATTTCATCGTCCTTGTTAGGCCTAGTAAAGACAGCGATCACAGGCAAATAGCAAGAAAAACGCTACGGATGGCCAAAAATTTGCATTTTATGACATACTGTTATTCATGTACACACGTTTGCCCGTTCTTGAATCAATCTTGTTATGTTTCATAGTTAAAATACATATACATAATACCGGCAGTGTGTTACAACAAACGGTTCTGCCGTCCAATCAGTTCTGTTAGCAAGCACTCCTGCTACTTCTGCCCTTCTGCTTCTTCCCGACATGCCCCTCTCCATCCAGATGGCGCCTTTAAAAGTGGACGCAAAATGCATCATGTTGGTAGGTCATCAGGGAATATCCTATTCAGTCAAATCCAATCCAGTTTCCCGAAAATGTTGGCACCCGGTGAATACAGGTCATATATAGCTTGGATAGCCTGGGATTAATAGCAAACTGTATTTTGGTTCGTGATTCGCAAGAGAGCTCAAAAAGTGGATGGGGCTCCATGTATAGGCAGGTGCCATTAATGACCAGACTCCCTTTGGCATACACGGCAGTGGGATCGGCTCGTGGAATGCTGTTTGTAGCTAGCGTCGTCGTGTTAGTACAGCCAGGAGCGTGACACCGTGTTCCTCGGAACATGGTCACGTCAGCACCCACGCTACTAAGCGAAAGCCGGCGTATTTTTCGACGTCTTTTCACTTACTATGTCGCAGTGAGAATGCGAAGCAAACGACCTCGGAGACAATCACCTGCACTGCGCTCCCATTCGAGTGCTCCGCTTACGTCATTTTGTCTTAGCTGCAGAGGGAGTCCGAGCCTTTAAATGTGGTTTGTTTAACAAGTATGCTGTTTTCGGAAGAGAAACTTGGCCAAGTAGATATTGTAAAAGAAATGTCTGATAATGTGGTTTTGCTGAGGCCGTTTTTTGGCTGCTTTGCCTGCGGCTTCATTTCCACGGATGCCACAGTGAGATGGGCTCAATTGGAGGGATATACTGCTCTTGTGTCTTGCGAGGGAATGATGAAAGTTGTTCCAAGGAAAGCGTTTGTTGTGGCTCCAGCCGGCAATGTACAGCACATGTGGAATGATGCCAACGAAGTCCACGCGGTCACGCAACACACTTCGTCTTCGACACCCTAGGTAGCGAGCTCACGCGCTGACCTATCGTCGCAAATGCAGCACAAACATTTCGCATGTTGTAGCAGATGTGTCCCTTTGGATTTTGCCTCGTTGTATGTAATGTGCTGGGTATGTGGTGTACTATTTGGTCAGCAGTGTCTTGCTTTACTATTGAGGACAGTACGGCCTTGGAATTTATGCAGATGACCAATTTCTTGACAGCGGAGTTGTTTATGTGGCGTAGTGCTTTTAAGATTGCGCGCAGTTCTGCTGCCGTTGGGGTTCTGTCCCCAGCCATCATCCTGTAATAAAGTTGTATATGATTTTGTGGTTGTTTCAATGTAGTGGCTGCTTAAATGCGCTTGATGATCTGTCTAAGGAAGAGGACCGTCAGCGTAGATCTGTTTTGCCGTCGGGCAATGCTTCTCAATGTGGGCCATTGATAAGGTTTTGAGTCCACCGTTGGGATTTCTTCTTTTTTGCTGATGCCAGGAATGTCTGCGCACGCTGCCGGAAGGGATAAGAGCCATGGAACCGTGTCTTGGTGGAGCGTTTTAACCTGGCGTTTAGGCAGCCTGCGTTGTATCAAGGGTGTGTGCTCTGACGTGTCCAGAAATTATATTTAAAGCGAGCGATAAAAGAAAAGCAAGTGGGACTTTTCTTCTACTTCTGTAAGAAACAGGTACTGATTCACTAGTAGCACCTTCTTTCTTAGTCAAGGTGCTGAAAAGTAGTGCTCGTTTCTCTTTTATCGGTCGCTTTAACTAAAATTTCTGGACACGTTAGAGCAACACACTGTATAACGAATTGCCTCGCTGAAATACATTGCTGATGTCTTTTTTTTTTTTTTTTTTTTTTTGTCGACGAGAGGGTGGGCGTTGTGGGGTCATGAGGTGCTGCTGTATTTCCTGTTTTCGTAAAGCGTGGATGAGCGGTTCCTGGCCCTCGGCGAGAACGCGTGCGGTCCTTGCTATTTTTGGGATGGTAGATTGGGAAGGTAGATTCGTAGGCTTCGACTGAGTACACGTTCGAGCCTGTAATGTTCTGTTGATGAAATATGCTGGAGACGAGGGATGCTGTACCCAATCGTCTCTCTAACGAGCCCGAGATGCACGGGGTGAAAAGCTATGTTGCCACCCCAGTGGTAGCCCCTAGGATTTTCATGACTGTGGTGTACTTTGTTGATTCCTCCAGGCTTTTGACTTTAGCCTTCCGACCATCTGAGATCTCTGGTGACCACGATGCCGAGAAACCTGTGCTTCTTTGTGCGTCGAATCTGGGCTTCTGACACTGTAAGGTGGAAATTGTTGCGTTTCTTTCTTGTAAAAGGAAGATATCCTCTTTTCGTTGCTGACAGTTCCATCGCCCTTTCTTCCATGAAGATGTTAATGGTCACCAGGGCGTACTTGAGCGTGTTCTGGATCTTTCGAATGCGGCACCTCTATCCCATATACACAAGTCATCTGCATATACGGCGCACTTAACGTGTGTGTGTGTGGGGGGGGGGGTAACTTTGCTGGCTGTGACATCAGCAGGTTGAAGAGTGTTGGACTGACGACTGCACCTTGGGGCAATCCAAAGGGGAGGGGGAGGTTTTCTTCCATCGGCGATTTCCATATATACGTTCCTGTCTGTCACGGAGCTTTTTAGCCAGGTGAATGTCCGTCCTTCTAGGCCCGAATTTCTTGTTGTCTGAAGCACATATGGGAATAGCAGACTATCAAAAGCGCTTTTTGTGTTTAACTTGCTTTCGAAAATCACGCTGCACAACAGACTTCATCACAGACCTAATAACTGATGTGCGTGAATGTAGGCAGGTTGCCTACAGAATATGAGACGGCATTCGGGGCCAACACACACATAGTACTGGCGCCCACAATTGCATTTCCTGCGTATTGATACAGTCGTCACCTCTAATGTCATCTTTCCTCAGAAATTTTCAGAAGTCGAGCGTACCACACAAATATTTGTGCGGTAAGGAGTTTCTGGAGGTTGCAGGCTGTCAGGATAGTTTCGCCCCAGTAGGTCTCACATAAGTTCGCTCCGAACAGCGCTGTCGCACAGGGTCCTATTCTTCCTCTCGGCGACACCATTCTGTCCGGACTGTAAAGAACGGACGTCTGGAGTTGAATGCCGCAGCGCCGGAGAAGTTATAACGTCTCGGTGCCAGTATACTCTGTTTCATTTTTTGCACGGAGAATCTCGGGTAACGCTCGAACTTATTCGTGACATGCGCCAAATATTCAGCAAGCTTAGAAGGGGCTTGATCCTTGAAGTGCAACAGGTATACGACGGGTATATCTTGAAATATTATCAATGAACGTCACGAAATGTCTGTTTCTGCTTGAGGTCGAATCCCGCATTGGTCCAAATACATCTGTGTTAGTCAAATCAAGCAGCTTTTCAGATCCTGATGCACCGGCCTTGGGAAACGACTACTTTCTCATCGTCCATTTCCTGCAACTGGTGCACTTCAGCTGATGATCGTACTCGCTTAGCCGAACTCCATCTGCCAAATGGTGGTTTCACTGCATCTGGGTCCTGGCCCCCTAAGTGGTGATGCCATATGTAGGCAGGCCCTGTGGATACAGAGCGGAGAGATGTCTGCCCGCTCAGAACTCCGTGTTACAAACCGATAGATGCGCGTTAACTGCGCCACTTCAGCCCGTGGTGGTGGTAATGGAAGGGCTCGTCGTTTTCGGCCTCACACAGGTGAGCAGCGTCACGACTAACGCCATGGGGGAATGTGCGTCGTGGGCCGACTTCTAAGGGGACTGTGCCGACATATGTCTGAAAGCGTCTGAGGAAAACCCAGGAAAAATCTCAGACAGCACAGTGGCCCGTGATTCGAAACGAGCTCTCGCGCGAGCCTATCAAAGCGTCCTCAGAGTCCGTGGACTGTAAATATAACGATAATGATCGCTATGAGCAACATGAGGATCGGGGCCACGGTAGCCATGCTGACCTACGTTACACTTCTCTCAACGGGTAGATACGATCTTAGCACCACGTCAAAGTAAAACATATTTCATGGAGAAGTCTGCAAACTTGCTCGCAAAAGACCGTCCGCGAATCAGAACATCCTCTCTGTATCATGTTCGTAGGCGGGTCGTAGCTGCCGCCGTTCTCGGCCGCGGTTAATGTGGAATATTTTTTGCTAGTTTAACGATTTTAAACTTAAAATATTTCGCAGGGTGAATGCCTTAGTACAGAAGAACAAATTGAAAGTGATCGTAGGCTTGTCAAATATTCTTTCATGGTCCCTTTAAATCGCCTGTCTGGCCTTTCCCCGCATTCTGACCTGTAGTTGCACTTATCGTGTCTTATCATGAGGGGTTACTTAATGTTGTCTTCTGTAGAGTCAAGCCGGTGTTGAAGCTTAATCTTCTAACCATGAGTCTCGGCTTTCGGAACATTTTCGCCGAACAAGTTTGTCAGACCAACGAAGTCGAAAGTGCCATAATAGTTTCAAAGATATTTAAGAACCTGACGTAGTGCCTCGAGTAATGCGGTGTCATGGAGACACTCGCTGACGACGAGTATTTTGCAATTGTCAATCGCATGTTTTATACATCTATTCTTTTTGTAATGAAAATGTCCGTGTATTTAACGTCATTTGGAACCTATCATATCAGTGTGTATACGACAGGATTAGTATTATCGGAGTATTCTGACCCATAACGCGAAAAGGGTGATTCCGGAAGCAAACTGGAGGCACGAGACAGTCGCACGCTCCCTCCATTGTGCATCTAGCTGTTCCCAGACCCAAGCTATTCACAGATATGAAGCTTGTCCTGCACCAGCTGGTCTGCAGCCATGCCATACCCTCAGAATATTTTTCTGCTGCTACGTTCTAAAGAATTCCATTCGTTGTTGGAGCTTGGGAGCCACTATGACAGCGTTTTCCTGATGCTGGCTGAAATTCAATAAACCATGTCTTGTGTTACAGTGCTTCACATCACCAATCACGTACTATGGCTATCAGAACAATTTTGAGGAGATGCCAGACAGACTTTGCTTCGCTGAAACAATCCATCTAGCCGACAACAAACGAGGTGTTACTGAATATGCGTACCTGAACAGAGGGAGAATGTAAGTGACAGCTTCAGCTCCAGAGGTACAGTCACGTGCTTCAAATATTGTGACATATTCTACAATTGTGCACGAATTAACAGTTGCATTGCAGATAACCACAATAACCACAGAGCATGTTAAAATGGTGTGCATTACTAGCAGTATTTTGTCGAGTTTTCAAGTACATATACGAAAAGTATCTGAAATAGCAAGCGTTGCCCTTTCGCCCTTTGCCCTTTCATATGCCTTTTCGCCGTACCACTTGTTGTCTGACAAATTCGTGTTCGAGTGGAAGTTCTTTTCGTCCCTTTCAACTCACCTCTACCCGGCAACACGGGAGCTGATCATTTTATTATCGTCCATAGTCGCGATAAGACGGTATAAGCTCTAACCGTGTTAGTCAATGCTAGTCATTTTCCCACATGCTCGACAGAGGTTACGTGGACGTGGATGCCTTGCGGAAGAGCCATCTCGCCTGCCATTCCAACCACTTATGAGCTTGTTTATCTGTGCAGTGTAGAAACTGCTGACATCCTGCACTCTAGAAACATGACTTTACTCTGTGTGATCGGTTGATTTGCTAATTGATTTACTCTAATTGATTGATGGCACGCCCATGACCAACAATCCTTATTTGTGCATTGTAGGGGAAATACGTACGTGTGGAACGCACGCCATATTCATAGAATATTCACACTCTAGTACACTTTAATAGGACGATATCATTCGCGACCTTCGGGTGAGCTCCGACCCTAAAGTCGCTTCTCGGCAGATAAGGAGTGTATAGTAGTTCTCCTGTACGCTTTTAGAGCTCTGAAATACAATCGTGCGCGTAGATGCGCTCGTCTCGTGTCACGTGGTGCACTTTCTGATTCCTACTCAAAAAAGAAAAGGAACCAAAAAAAAAAAAAAAAAAGACGCTACGCTGGGCGTACGCTGCAGGTAGTATTTTCGGCGGGTGTTCTCGACACGCTCTACAACTTTCCAATTCACACCTCGGCCTTAAGACGAATAATTAAAAAATTGCTTATTAATTCCGCCTAATGAATTTATCAGCCATCATGAAAAAGTATAGAGGATTAGACCTCAAGACTCCTCACAATATTCTGCAGTTTTCATTCGTTGATGGCGCACCATTTTTTCGAAGACTGCAGTGCACGTTAGCTTGGGCACCCTGTATAGTGCTCCGCATGTACAGAACATTTGCTGCGGCATTCTTTTAGTATCAGTTGGTAAATTTGCATAGCTTATTATCAAATCACACATGAACTGTATTACACATCGTAGCAAATTTGCGTGAGTACAACGCATAAAGTTATCCGTGAACAACAGTTCCGATAGAAATATGAAAGAACGCGCCAATGGCGTTACCCGGTGTGGGAACTCTTCGCGTCACCCCTTCCCCCACCTCAACAACGGATCCCTTTCAGTACCAGGCGATGCACGCCTGGTATCATGTACCGCACGCCAGCACACCACAATATCATACCACACGCTGAAAATAAAAATCACGTATGGCAAGTGGTCCCCTCGAGTTGTTTCTGGTGTAATCGAGCCACCGACGTAGGACGTACTGAGGCGGACCGTCGCCCCTTTCTGTCGCGTCACTCTGCGCTGATCACACCCCCGCATCCACATTGCAACGCGCTGCATGTGATGTAGTGCGAGAGCAACAAAAGTCGAAGTTTACAAAGTGAACCGCGCAGCCATGAAATGCTAAACGAAGTGTCGTACCAGCAACACTAATCCCAGTTTGAACACATGCTCGTACCAAGATTTTAACTTGACAATGTGTTGTAGATATCCGGCACCTTAGGAGCATTGTTTCCGATGTGATAAACATGCGTGAGTGCAGCTTGTGCTATCATAGCCACTGTTATCCAATCTTCCGTTTCCGTGGCCTCGCTGCGATAAGCGCTCGGCTACCGGAGGACAGTGGAAACAGCAATGAACCTGTCGACAATCACTTTGGGGGCGATCGATTATCTACCATCATCTCTAGATATGTACGCCATCAGGTCTCCCTCCATATTCCAATACTACTCTAACGGCGGCAAGGGGATTGACTGATTGATTGATTGATTTGTAAAAGAAAAAAATTGAGATGTTAGTCGCGGGAAGAGGGATCGTCATATGAGCACCTGCTCTTGGTTAGTATGACGAAGGAATGAAGTATTATTTTGGTCACGCGATAAGGTCAAGCATTTCGACTTGTCCCATCCTTCAAGTACGAAAACAATATACATATTGTTAAGAGGCGAGAGAGGTTGTTTTTGTGCTGCGCTCGTTGTAGGAGAGTCGCCAGTTGAGGCATTGGGGACAGCGTGTGAAGTGAACGCCCAGAACGCAACTCCAGTACGAAGTCGGGAGATTGAAGCTGGGGTTTGTGACGGTCGGGTAACGAAAGGGGGATGACACGCACCTCCACCAAATGTTAAGAGGCGAGTTAGACGAGAGAGACAGGAAGCTTAGCGTGTGGTTTAATGGCAGCCAAGCGGAAGAATGCGGGTGATATGAAAACTTGCGCCAAAGGGCCGATGACGATGAGCGTGGCTATGGTTCTCCCTCAGAATATATACATCGTGCCCGATAGTTTGATCTAGGTTTGCAGTTGGTGCATGTGTGGGCCAGATGCCAAGGCTTCATCAATTGCACGACGATTGTCAGCATGTTCTGTCGTTTTCCGCAGTGTGAGAGGCAATAATGAGGGGATCTTCCTGAGTTCAGATCCGGGATACAACGTCAGCAATATTCTCAACTATCCTGGTGAGTAGGTGGTGGCTGTGGTGGTGATAGTGCATGCGCTTGCCAAAGTGGGTACATGAAGCTGTGCATTGTTGTGCCCATACCGGTGGCTCCAATGGAGAGTATGTGTCTATATAGTCACATTCATGTTCGATTTCTGACATACAGGGTGTTTCAGAACCGTGTCATTCGGACTTTATAAACAAACGGGCTAGCGGAAAAATACGGGGTAAACGGCATTTGTGTGGCAACTAAATTTGCCACCTTGCAAAAATATCCTGATTTGATTTTAATTAAAAGAAATTGGATTTCTTTAATTGAACTTTGAAATCAAGTTAACCTAACGTTTTATTTATTTATTCTCCTTTTTTTTTACAGAATTAGAGGGCCCGTAGCGAACTTAGTCAGATCCACCTAGAAATCCGCTCGATATCGCAAATGGAACTGCCAATAAAAAAAAGTCCTGAAATTGAGGCTTCAAGTTTCGGGTATTCAACGGCGGCGCACCAAATCAGTCGCAAAGATGCACGTAGAGGAGGACTTGCTCCTGCCCCCGTGCACTCTCTAAACACAGAACTTCACCGCATAGCACGCTGTGCGCCAACCATTGCCGCGAATGATAGGGTCATCGCTTCTGATTCGAAGAGAGAGGCGGGCGTCCGCCTTTCTCTTCGAACCAGACGCGATACCCCTATCATTCTTGGCAATGGTTGGAGCAATGGGTGCTATGCGGTGAAGTTCTGTGTTTAGAGAGTGCAGCTAAAACAATTTATCGCCGGACCGGCGTGCAGCACAAGACGGCAGCACAATAACACGGCGGGTGACATTCCACCATACACTCTTAAAAATGAGCTTCACCGCACAGCACGCTCCTAGCCAACCATCATCTCAAATGATATCGTTATCTGCCCCGATTTGTTGAAAACGGGAGGCGTACGCCTTTTCTGTGACAATTATGAACAGCATAAGTGTCACAAAAAAGGCGTACGCCTGCCGTTTTCAACAAATCAGGGCAGATAACGATATCATTCGAGATGATGGTTGGCTAGGAGCGTGCTATGCGGTGAAGTTCATTTTTAAGAGTGTACGTTGATAAGCGAAAAAAAAAAAATCCGCCTATTTTTTCCGGCCCTCTTTTTTTCGACCTTCTATTACAGAGAAGCCAATCATGCATTGTCTGCTTTATTCGAGTGGTCAGAGGTCAACGGTCTTGTGAGAAACACACGTAAGACGAAAACTGTTCTCTTCCGTTCAAACAACAAACCTCAAGCTCGCTCCATAGAGGTGCTTGGCGTTACCTTAACCGACGTCATGTGCTGGGATGAACATATAAATGGTATACTGAGAAAGGCTTCCAGGGGCATTTGAGTACTAAGAAACATCAGGCACTCATTCCCAGCACACGTCAAATTATTAATATTTAACAGCTTGATTATGTCACACCTTCTGTATTGCCACCTAGTATGGGGAACAACTACTAAAAAGAACGTAACGTCGCTTTTATCACTGCAGAAAAGGGCGATACGCTTAATCGAGAACGTATCTTTTGATCGTCCCACTCATGGGCTATTTGAGAAAAATTTACATCTAGCAAACTTTATCGCTACCTGTTCGGCAAACATTATATTGTCCAGACAAGATCACCGGATACGCAGTTTTTAGCACTCTGTGACTTACGAGCACTCGTTTCTCTTTATCATACACGTGTAACTGCTGAGTCGGTTGTACCCTTGTGTCGTACTAGTTATGGAGAACAATCACTTCATGTCACTATACCAAGGTTACTAAACTAAATGAATGTCAGAATGACACGTTTTGTGAAACACCCTGTATCAGAGCAGTAAAGTATTAACAGCATATAGGGAGAACTATGCTGTAACCCCTCGGGCAATTGCTACTCCTGAGATTGTGGCGGAGGTAGAGAATGGTCTGAAACACGTCACTGATAAAGTGGCAGCTGATGCCGCAAGAAATAAGGTAGTTGGGATCATGCAAAAAGCAGGCTACCTCCGACCAATTTAACAAAGCCTGAGCAGGCTGCAATCCGTGATATCCGTACGGACAAGAAAATAATGGTGCTACAAGCAGACAAGGGGAAGGGAACTGTTGTCATGGACAGGAGTGACTACAACGATAAGATGCTAGCAACAAAAGCGCTGCTAACAAAAAGCGCTGAAAGAAGGCTAGTAAATGAACTAAGAAGACTAAAAAATAGCGGCCAGATCTCGGAAGCGACGTACAAATGGCTATTTTCATCGGACGGAGCCACTCCAAGGATTTACGGTCTTCCGGAAATCCACAAGACCAGTGTTCCTCTCCGTCCAATTGTGTCTTTCATTGATGCTACCTCCTATAATTTGTCCAAGTTCCCAAGTGATATGATAAGACCATCAATGTACAAGAATGAGTGCTCCGTAAGGAATTCCATCGAATTGTGTGACTTGGTCTGCAAGTATACTATAGGAGAGGATGAGACCATGGTATCTTTTGATCAGGGCTGGGCAGGAATACTCAAAATTTGTATTATAATACAAATACATAATACTTGCTAAAAAATGGTATTATAATACTAAAACATAATACATTTTATTTTCAAGTATTATAATACATAATTCTATTACTTCCCTGTATTACTCAAGTAATACTAGTAATACTTTTGTGCCGTGGCAGACAGTTATTAGAAAAGGAATCTCAGACATATTTCTGAAGCCACCGGTCCGGTCAACGCATGTTTATTTCAGTTAGTTGCACTTAAGAAGAAACATCTTTTCAAATACGCCATGTTCTAACGATCGTCTGTTTGGTCTGAGTAGCAGGTTCGAAAACGAAAACAATCGTTCAACCGGCGCGGACGATTACTGCTGACGATTACGAACGTAACTTAGTGTTGAACTTTAAGAAAACACTCTTAACTGATGGGTAGTCGTCCTACATGGACAAGTCTACGCGCTTGTCATCGAGGTACTTGGGGACTTCCAACCTCGCACGGCACAGTGCACAGCTCTCAGGGCATTCTCTCGCGGGACGCAGGTGTCTGTGTCTATAATCCCCTTTTTTCTGCCCTACTTTCTGACGCACCGACCCTGACTCCATTCTATGATATGACCCCCTAAGGGCTCCGGGTTGTTCACCCAGAGTGGAGAAGTTTCTCAGAAATTTGAGTCAGCCAGCTCCTGTAATCGTCCCTTTGTTGCACGTTGAAGTGTGATCGTCTGTTGGTAGAACTAGGTCGTGTTCGTAGGACTGGAATGGTACCGAAAGCATACACGTGTAAGACCCATCACCTCAGGCAGGACATGTCATAAGTATTATGAGTTTTGCAGTAATACAATGCAAGTAATACTCGATTTTTTTGTATTATAATACGTAATACAAATACACTTATCAGATGGGTATTATAATACGTAATACAAATACTCTAAAGTATTACAGTAACGGTATTATAATACAATGTATTTGTAATACTGCCCAGCCCTGCTTTTGATGTAATAGCACTGTTTACCAATGTTCCTCTCGAGCTGACTTTGGAGCTTACCCGGGAGCTGTTGCAAAACGATGCATCTTTTAACGAGCGAACAAGTTTATCAATAGAGAATGCGATCAGCCTACTTAGGAGGTGTCTGGAACAATTTTTTTTTTCAGTTAAAGGACAAATTTGCAAGCAGGTTGATGGTTGCCCCATGGGCATCCCAGTGTCCATGGCTGTTGCTAATGTCGCGATGGAACACGTCGAGAACATAGCACTCCGTAAGATGGGGCCACGAGTGCTCTTTTATAAGAGATATGTCGATCACACTTTTGCCATTGTTAAAGTGCATCATGTTGACATGTTCCTCGACATTTTGAATGGTGTCCACCCTAATATCCAATTTACCTGTGAAAGGGAAAGCGAAAGCGAACTCCCCTTTTTGGATGTCCTTGTGAAGAGGAGCGCTTCGGGTGGCCTGGCTACGACGGGGTTTAGAAAAGAACGTGACACAGGGCTAACGTTACATTATGAGTCAGCACACCCGCTGGAGCACAAAAGAGCAGCGGCCCGTTCCCTAATGTCTAGATCGTGTACCATTCCGTCAAGTCCTAAAGCGAAACAAAATGAGATCGGAATCGTAAAGGAGAACCTGAGAAGCAGGTGCTATCCTGAAACGCTCCTGAATGACGTACATGATAGAGCACAAGAAAACTACCGACGTGACGAAGGGGCCAAGGAGAAACAGTTGTTTATCACGCTACCATACATAAAGGGGGTGTCAGAGCCCATCTGGCGCATTTTAGCTGATGTAAACATTAGGACGGTGTTCAAGCCTAAGGCCACCCTGAAGAGTTTACTAAGGCATCCCAAGGATGAAGTAGAATTGATGAAAAAAAAAAGAGGTGTTGTTTACCGTGTCTCATGCCATGATTGTTCTATGACGTACATTGGTGAAACGGGCCGTAAAGTGAAAACTAGGATGAAAGAACATAGATACGACATTGAAAAGAACCCAGATAAACCTACGGAGTTGTGTGAACACGTGGAAAGGACGGGGCATTCGGTTGGGTTGGAGTCACCAGATATCTTAGCCCGTGAAAGTCGGTGGGGGGTACGATGGAACCTTGAGTCATGGTTTATCAAAACAACAACAGGCTGCATGAATAAACACCCACGGTCACTTCCGGATAGATATAGATCCCTGTTTAAAAAGAGTTAACGGTCGACAGTCTTCTGCTCTGAAGATGACGCCTGCATGGGCTTCGAAACATTACAACGTCTACGTTTCTACTTTCGAAGTTGCTGTTTTTTATTGTGTTGTGCTACCGGTGCGGAAAGTTCAAATAAAAGGGAGAACTATATACCTATCTCAACAGTTTGGCCCAGCAGAAAAACTGTCTCTGTTCAAAATATCGGCGGTTCCCGTCCTGAGGCACTTCTCTTCACAATGATTTTCTGTTTGCTAATCGTTCCCGATTAGTTAACCGTCGCAACAAGAGGAGCGGCCCCCACGAGCGAAATATGAAAGGCGCCTTTGGGGAAGTTGAACAGAGTCAGCGGTTATGGAACGCACACCATAATGAGATTTTTCATTGGTGGCATCTTTTATAGTTCAGTTGGGATTACAGATTTTTCTTTTACTGGTTTCTTATCCTGGGACATAACCGGCAAGATTAGCTTTCTCCTACGAGAAGCAAATATCACATAATGAGGGAGGAAATCATTGATGGCTATGTTTGTATTAGTAGACCTATTGTACGCTGGAGTAGCTGGAGGGGAGGGGGGTTCAAACTCCTTTCGAAATTGCACCTTTGGTAGTTCATTTCGGAGAGGGAAACGAGAGGAAGTCCCCCTTTCCCATGTAAAGTCCCCACAGAACCCCTCCAGAAATATTTTTCTGGCTACACTGTTGCTGTTGCACATTCTTGAAGGCATCTCAACGACGTCTGTTTGAAAATTACGATTAGGGTACCCAACTACCAAGTATATGTTCCCAGTAACAATACATAGGTCATAAAAAGAAAAACGTACGGGGCTCCCTTCGTTGGAGAGGGCAACGTACGATACAAGCGATCACCGACTCGAATACTAGTAGCAGAAAGGTTGCACCGCAGAGAACACTTGCTGATTATACAAAACAGGGATGCGGAAATTACGCTCGACATGGGTGTGATGACCTACCCAGTTACGAGTGTGGTTGTTGGTATGGGGCGCCAGACGCTGGAAGGCACGCTCGTGAGTAGTACAGGGTGCACAGGTAGGGGCGGTGACCCCTTCGGAGCAGCAAAGCAGGTGTTCTAGTTTATCTCCCGCGATCTCGACCCCCGCACGTGATATAGATAACACCCACGCGCACCTGTGCTCGTGCCGTCACTCGGACAGGCTTTATTTTCAATCATGCAAAGAATGGACGTTTGTACACGTGGATATATTTTATAAAATTTAGCAACATGCAATCCACGCAGATGGTGTAAGGATCAGAGGAATAGCAGCAGGCAAGATTCATAGCTTACACACAATACAAATTTCATAATATCTAAGGAACACAGTGAAAGTGATTGATATCTAATGCAGTGCACTCTAAGAAAAAAGGTGTGAAAAGGTGGTAACTTCTATAGTTAGCACATAGGTCAACATAGCCTCTGTAAAAGTGTTGTAAAAGGGTTGTAGAAGCAATTATCATATATCCAAATTGCTACAAAAAGGCGTACGCCCCCTCGCTGACCGAATCAGAAGCGGTAACCCTATCATTCGTACACTCTTAGAAATAAAGTTCACCGCATAGCATGCTGTGCTCCAACCATTGTCAAGAATGATAGGGTTATTGCTTCTGATTCGAAAAGGGATGGGGTGGGTGGGGGGTTGGGGGGCGTACGCATTTTTGTGGCAATTTTCATATATCCAAATTGCCACAAAAAGGCGTACGCCCACCTCTCTCTTCGAATCCGAAGCGATGACCACATCATTCGGGGCAAGGGTTGGCGCACAGCATGCTATGCGGCGAAGTTCTGTTTTTAGAATGTAGGTAGCAGGTAGAACTTTGTAACCTTTTAGACATGACATATGCGACAACTATTACCTCCTAAAAGGTGTACCTGCTGCACCCTTTTTTCTAAGGGTGTGGCTCCCAAACTGTGGGCCGCGAAACGTTCCGCGGGGGGTCGCAAAGCGGCACACAAGTTGAAAAAATGCCAGGTCGTGCCCGCTATTCTGGGTTACGAGGAAGCCCATGGCAGCAGACCCCAAGGCTTCTCATAAATGTGCTTGCATGCGGGGTACGCGACGGTTTCGATGCATCACACAGCCTTGCTTTTAAGCCTCCTTTCACTTGTGCACGAGGGCCAACATCCACGTCGTGAGATCCACTCACACCCACTAAAGACCACAGCGTCTGAATCTATCGCGGCATACACTGACGCCCCGCCTTCACGGTGCACCGCGCAGTGTCGTATTCTCGAATAAGAGCGAACGCGAAACTCTTAAGAAAACTGTTTCTCGTACGTCGCTGGTCACCGAAGCATATGCAGTAGTCAGCAGGTCACGGTGACGTACTTGCTCAGGTTCGTTCGTGCGTGTTGTTTCAGAGTTTTCCTTGTATCCAGCTCTTTAATAATGAAATAACGTCTGGCTACTGTCATACGAAAATCACCTTTCGAGTCCGAAAGCACGAGCGCAGCGTCATAGATGGCGTTTCTCCCGTTGTACAATGGCGCGCTAAGTAACGGCTGCAAAGTGCCAGAAGCGTGCTCCTGAACGGTCTTGGAAACATCGCCTGGGAGCGTACCCTGCTCATGGCTGTGAAAGACCGTGTAGTAGACGCACCGGAGTACGAGGGACGGAGTACACCGAGCGCATTACGTAGAGCTGCAACTTAACGGAGCATGTAAGTGACATTTAACATGACTCAAAACCCTGCTTCACCTGTGAAGCTGTCCACCAGGAGTCACCATGCAAAATATTTTTGCTCTGCGGCGTATTGTCATTGCGCAATAAAATTTACAAAAGTCAGTGGGAGACAGCAGTCGCGGAGGAGAGACACGAGCTCTGCGTGACGTAGAAACTGCTCGGTGCTTTTTCTCTTCGTTTTTTCTTCTCGGATCACGCGCCGCTTTTACATGCTTGAGCTGTGCCGCGGGACGTCACTGGTCACGTGCGGCAGCACGTGATACGTCACAAAGTGTTCGCGTTCGCCGATGCGCTATTGTATATGGAGCGTGCGGAACAGAGCCTTGCGCGTGTTGTGTACACTCTTAAAAATGAACTTCACCTCATAGCACGCGTCTAGCCAACCATCATCTCGAATGATAGCGTTATCTTCCATGATTTGCTGAAAACGGGAGGCGTACGCCTTTTTTGTGACAATTATGAACAGCATAAGTGTCACAAAATAGGCTCCGCCCCCACGTTTTCAACAAATCAGGGACGAGAACGTTGTCATTCGGAATGTTGGTTGGCTAGGAGCGTGCTATGTGGTGAAGCTCATTTTTAAGAGTGTAGATCACCTGTGCTCCTCGTTCTTTCGCAGGAGCCCATTTTATTCGTTGCAGAAGACGTCGCAGCGAAAAACAAACAAATATTTTGGGGTCACTTCCATGCTCTTTTAACGCCACCTAAGATTTGTTGGCCCTGAGAACTCGCTCTGATAGTAGCTCCAATAAAATGCCATTGTACCATTTTGGCTTACGTTCATTCGCCGAGTTCGGAAGACGCCCGGCATCGCGATGAGGGAAAACTGGTGTGCGTGTGTGGGGGGAGGGGGGGTCGCAGTGGGGTCGTCTCCGTTTTTATGGGCCCCGGGGCTCCGAAGTTTGGGAACCACTGATCAGATGGAAAGATGGAAGATTTGGCGACTCTGTGCGCAGACAATTGCAGCGAGTCATCGCCATTTTCCCAAGCTTATAGCATTTATTAAATAACTCCCATGGAAGGAATAAGCTTTTGATATTATCTTAATTCAGTCAAAGCAGATACATATAGCAACGTGTTATAGCCAGCATGAATTTCTTGCCACTATGCTATTATCAGAATCACAACGAGAAATCATAGCTACATTTAAAATTAGTGTTGTTCAACACTTCAAATCGAGCGACGGACAAAGAAGTATTATCTTACACAGCAACACAACATTGAATATAAAAAAGATACAATGACAATCAAAATTACGATGTTTGCGATAACACTAATCTACTACCTGTTTGTGACCACCACCCTTGTGAGAGAAATCAACAGGGCAGAATTAGGCGCACTCAGTCATAGCAGTAATTAAAACTAACATTAGTCGGCACTACAACTCTTACACTAACAGAGGAACATCAAATAGTCATTAGATGGATAGAGTCACAGAAAGCAATCATAGCAATATCTAAAACTAGTGACAGTCAATTCTACAAACTGTCAGAGAGATGTGCGATCAAGTGTGGAACCAGTTTTTCCCTTTTTGGCAGATTCCTCATCACTCTTTCACCGAAAGATAAGAGATCTCTCTCCCTCCAAGCAAAGCTTTTCCTCTCTACACATTCAATGTTATTATAATTCAACCAATCTTTCGCGAATACATGCAGCCATATGCAAGATGGATTATTATTATCAGAATCATGTCAAACGATACTCATCCGACTATCAAAATGAGCAATAATTAAACTTCGAAATCTGTACTGCAAGTCTTTTACTAACAGAGAGGAACATCAAAGAATCTTTAGATGGATAGATTAACAGCGACCAGTCATAGCAGTAATTAAAATACCGACAGTCAATAATAGATATTTTACAATTACAGAGGAACATGATCGTAGTGAGCAACATCATATTCACTAACAAGCAAGCTATCCTTGCAAGAGAAATTCCTACATACAGTTACCTCAGCTAGGGCCAATACGAAGGAACAACACGACACGAAAGCTCGGAGCACAACGCAAAATACAATATAATGTGAGGTGAATTCAACTGGCAGCCTAAAAGTTCCCACAGAAATTAGTGCAAGCTCATTTTTTTTGTGAATCCTGTTGAAGGCAATGCACGCACTCGGAAAGATATATTTAGTGATGGACGTCTGCCAGAGCCATATTCTCTCTGTTTCGCATATTTCCTATTTTCTCCTCGAAACGGGTAGGAGAACCCCCTCCCTCCTCCAACTGCGCACGCCATCAAACAAGTTCCCCTAAGACATTAGGGAGTGTTAGGAAACCGTGAGCGCCCTCCGATTCCTTCTCCTTAACGCTATCCGCATATCAGTTATCAGTGTAGCAATAGCTGATTTGCTGAGAGCGGTACGGAAAAGAAATCGGGGCTGCTCACGGTTTCCTAAAACTCCCTATTATCCTAACCCAACCACACGATTAAAAATGAGTTTCACCACATAGCACGCTCCTAGCCAACCATCATCCAGAATGACAACGTTCTCGCCCCTGATTTGTTGAAAAACTGGTGGCAGAGCCTATTTTGTCTCTATTATGCTCACCCATAATGGAGCAAAGGCTACGCCTCCGTCTCCCGTTTTCAACAAATCAGGGGCGAGAACGTTGTCATTCGGGATGACGGTTGGCTTGGAGCGTGCCATGTGGAGACACTCATTTGTAAGAGTGCAGGGCAAGTTGCTCAACAAAAGAAACGCCATCACTTTGCTTTGCTTGTAAGATTCAACCACGAGTGTATGTGCTGGCCCCTAGCGGGCGTTGGTATACAACAACAACAACAACATAGATGAATGGATGATGATGATGATGTCGATGTGGGATGTTTCTCTGCGTTGAGTGCAGGACCCTACCCCATTCCAAAATGGTTCACATGAAAGGATGACGAGGGAAGGAAATCCCTACGGTTCGTGAAGGAGGTCGGTGGCCCTCAGAAAGGAAAGAAAAGCGTCAAGTGCACGGCACTGATGTCCAGGGTTACTCCATGGGCCGAGAACTTTGAAGATGTTTAATGGCCTCTGATCCAGCATTTCAAGTTGACATTTAAAGGCCCGTCGCTCGCGTACGTACCGCGTCTGCTACCGCTTCGGAGACGCCATGCGTTCTCCGGCTTCGTGATGTCCGAAACGGAGGGTTTGAAGGCTGTCCACGACACAACCACGATTTTTTAGGACCGCAGGCACCACGGAAAGAACGAGTGGTGCAGCCTGAAATTAACTGTGTTTGTACAGCAAAAACTCCGTGCTTCTCGACAGTGTGCAGCCTGTCCGACAGTTTTCACCGCGCAGTTGGTTCAGTGGCACACTGATGGCGCCACAATACCGCCGCCATCGCTAGCTTTCTGCTGCTGTGAATTCGGGGATTGTACAGAATCCACGGATATATTACTCTTGTGATCGTAATCTTATTTTCTCAAGCTGCGTATATGCTTCTTTTTTTTTAAAGAAAACGTGATATAAATCATATAAATAATAGAAGTCAACAAGAAGCAGCTCGTAATGTTCGTAGCAGACGGCTTTTCCTACGAACGAATGAGGGGCTCTCTACCACGAACGTCACACTAGAGTGGGTGTGGTCTGCAGTTGGAGCGCTCCGGCCTGTCATCGCGGCAGCGATTTTCCAAATTAATTGCACCGTGCTGATACAACTTTGGACAGAAATATTTTGTGGGAATGCTTTTCACATACTGCTTTACAAGATGACAGCAGTTTTGGGCCATGTTAGATACCACTTTAATGCTCCTTTAAGGGGGTTCCTCCGATGTGTACTTGGAACCGGCGCATCTCTTTCCTGGTAAACGGAAGGGTAGCGCTTTTCTCAGTGGAGATGTCCATCCCTGCGTTCAGGAAGAAGGCATGTATGGCATCAAGTGAGCTCTGGAGCCGACGCTGAATTGCAGGGCGGGACTTGCCAACAGTCCAGACGCAAATATCATCAGCATAGATGGACAGATGCACCCTCCGAGGAAGGCACCCTTTGAGGCCCATCAAGACGATGTTGAATAACAGGGGGCTAAAGACTTCCCCGAGGAACTCCCTGTGGTACAGTGATCTTTTCCGTGTCCCCCTCGCCTGTAGTGACGAAAATCTTCCGTTGACGGAGGAAGTCCGAGAGCCACGTCAGGGCCCTATGAGGCACCTGGGCCTGCAACAACCCATGAATAACACAGGGTGGCTTACGGAATCGTACGCCCGTTTGATGTCCAGGAAGACAGCCATCGCTATTTGTCTTCGCGCCTTCGCTTCTTCGACCGAAGAGACTATATTGAGCACCGAATCAAATGGAGTTACGGTGCCTGCGGAAACCCGCCATTTCCTGAGGAAAAACACATCTTCGCTCCAACCACCACTCGAGCCTGTGCAGTATCATATGTTCAAGGACCTTGCCTAAGCAGCTGGTGAGGCTCACGGGTCGGAAAGACACCAGATCAGAGGGTTGTTTCCACGGTTTCAGGATGGGGACTACACGTGCCTCCTTCCACGCAGCAGGGACCTGCCCATCACTCCATGACGTGTTATAATCCTCTAAGAGCGCCAAAAGGGATGCGTCGTCCAAATTGCGGAGCGCCACGTAGGTGACCTTGTATGGACCCGCCCAAGCAGCACAATGTACTGAAAGTCGAGTGCAATAGGGGTGGACGGTATGTGTCTTATCGATGTTCCTTAGTTTCACGAGTCTGTTCAAGGCCTTCCACCTACCCGTCCACCCCTATTGCACCCGACTTTCTGTACATTTTGCTGCTTGGGCGGCGACGACTTCCCCCCCCTTCCCCCTTTCATTGCAATTTCGATGGGAACTATGCCGACATTCTTTGTAATTTTGATTTTCATTGTCTTGATTGATAATATTTTTAATCAAAAGTTGTATCCATGGTTAGTTGTTTGGAGATAGTGTGCGTGTGCAAAATAATAATTGCTTGACTCGTTCGATCTTAAGTACCGACTATTATAACTTTAGTTGTTTCTATGATCGCTCACTGTGACGTTATTAATAGCATACTGGTAAGTACTTTGTATTTGCTATGACTGTTGGTATATGTATCTCCGTTGATTGCATGTTAGTAGAATGAGGATAATATCAAAACTTTATACCTTGCATAAAGTTCTTTAATAAATACTACATGCTTGGGGAAACGCGATGCCTCGCTGTGATTGCCTGTGCACAGAGTCAACGAATCTATCCATCTGATATCCATCACTTCGAAATTTGTAGCCTGTCTAAAGTATGAATGTTGCCTGCTGCTATTCCTCTTTTGAACCTTGCAGCTATCTGTGTGGATTGCGCGCTGCCAATATTAACAAGGTATTATAACTTGTACAAACGCGTGTGTCTATTCTTTGCAAAACTAAAGCCTGTCACTTGAGCGTAGGTGCGCGTGCGTGACATCGCGTGGGGATCTAGATCGCGTGTGGGAGGGTAAACTAGAACGACGTCTGCTTTGTTTCTCAGAGGGGTTCCCTGTCCCTACCGATCCACTTTGCACTAGTTATGTGTGAGACGCCCACAGTCGTACAAAATAGGAATATTAAAATACGGATCTCATCAGAAAAGCCAGACCATATATATCTCCATCTTCCATGTTCTCGGGTACATTGAGGCTTGTGTTGTGTTTGTCCATTGGTGTTCTGGCCTCAGAATAATTACTTTTCGTAATGTTGCACGGAATAGGAAACATGCCGTATAAGCGGTTCTTTTCGCGCGGAAAATATTTTCGCGTTTTCATAGGCCACTGGCGCGAAGAGCATTTCGCGGGCACTTCAATTCGCGATCCCGTCAATCGGACCATCTAAAATGCCCGATTCCGTGAACGGCATACAGGGAACAAGGCTCTCCTAACTCGAACTCTACTCTCTCCGCAAGGACACTTGCGGAATAGCCTCGACCTGTGTATAGCCTCGGACGCTTACCCTTCTGATCCCTGTTGTGAGGCAATAGGTTCTGCTTCGCTTCGGATACGGCCCTGGTACGCTAGCGTCGTCCGAATCTCGACGGAGAGACCATTCCCGTCTCCAGCAGAGCTGGACTTGCGAGCTAGTACCTGAAGTCACAGCATGCTTCGGGGCTCATCGAAGTCAGATCATAGACGAAAGTTGGGTCGCATGACGCATGGCTGTGGGGGTGATGGCGAGTGAGGGCATGTGCCCGTGAGGGTGAGGGCGAGTACCAGTGCTCATAGGCCAGTCATAGGCCACTGGCCTTTGCTCGTTAGCCCTATAGCCTCGTTTGGCGTATGCTCTCGTTAGCTGAGAATCATTTCGGTACGCAAAATGAATAGCACGTTAAGAGCGAAAGGCGCGAATCAGTCAGTCTCTGTATCCTTATTACAGATACCCCTGGATTTCCTACGAAGCGAGCCCTATACGTCAAGTGCAGCTGCAGCTGCATGATTCTCAATCCCATCGAGCATGGAGGTAAGAAACATTGCCGCTTTCTAACAGGGTGAATTATGTTGATGGTGTCAACATCGAGCTCTACATAATTTTATGAGGGGAGTCATTGGTGACATGTCTGTGAGAGATATTGGATGACAGAAGCAGAGGGGTGTTTGGTTCGGCTGATAGCACGTCCCGTTATCACGAAAAAGTTTCGGGATTGCCGCGAGGGTTAACCGTGGGTGTGTTTATCAATTCTATGTGTGTATTTGCTTCTTTGCAATAGACCACCACCGCGACACGTCACATCAAGATATTATATAGATAAAACAACACCTAGTGCTGCTCCGCAGCCGCACTAAAATTTTTTAAGAATTTTGTGCAGCTGTAACTTTTCGAACGTCAGCTTTGTTATTTCATGTCCTCTTTCACGAGACTAGAGTTCCTTTTTCATTCCTGTTTACTCGTTCTTCTTAATCAAGCCAGTGGGAGCCAGTACGCCGGTAGCAGCCGAGGTGCGAGCGTACACTCTTAAAAATGAACTTCACCGCATAGCACGCTCCTAGCCAACTATCATCTCGAATGATATCGTTATCTGCCCTGATTTGTTGAAAACGGGGGGCGTACGCCTTTTTTGTGACACTTATGATGTTCATAATTGTCACAAAAAAGGCGTACGCCTCCCGTTTTCAACAAATCAGAGCCGATAACGATATCATTCGAGATAATGGTTGGCTAGGAGCGTGCTATGCGGTGAAGTTCATTTTAAGAGTGTAGTCAGTCAGTGCTATTGTTGCTAGACGAGGGAGAGACCAGGACAGCTGTTCGCTGGATGCTCGTCAGAGAGCAACTAAACGAGCGCCGATTTATTTCTCGCGCGCCTTAGCAGGCTGCGCGCTGACGATGATAATAGCGCTACACTATGTGGCGACAACGGAGAGCTTACGTCGTCCGCAGATAGGCAGGCTCGGTGCGCCGGCTGCAGCACGCGAACGGCATAGTACATCGAGTAAAAAGGCGGCCCAACGCGGATTAGCTGCTCAAATGCAACATGACCGAGCAGTCGGGGAACGCAAAGCGGATGCGGTGGGATGAAACCAAGAAGATTGGAAAGTTATGGAACGCGAAGCCGAAGCCAAGAGATGAAGGTTGGAGAAGGAACAAGTACGCGAGCACGGAGCCCGTGGCTATGAGATGTAGGCGGTCCCAGACGTGTGTATCTGGAACGAATACGCGTCCGTCAGAGTTTGCACTGGCCAACGCGGAGTTTGCGGAGAACTTTCTGACAAACGAATTTGAACATGAACATAGGAGGAGCAGGCAAGGTAGCTGGTGCTGACTTGACGTTAACATTGCCTTGAGTTTGAGGGAAGATACAGGACGAACACAGGACGAGACGAACACATAGACTCACGAACCAGCAATGGAGCTTTAATACACACAGTGCAAGAGCGACCGGGTAAAAAGAAGACGTACACTTCGGCGTGTACACCGCCGAATTGTACACCTTTTTACCCGGGCGCTGTTGCACATTGTGTATTAAACTGTGAGTACGCACTAAATCTCGTGTGTTCAGGATCCTACCAAAGTTATGTTACAAAAAGCAACACTGAAGCTTCAGTGTTGCTTTTTGATTGTGCTGGACTTCATATCGGACTTGACTTTCCCTTTTTCACCGATATTGTACTATCAAAGTTATATTACTGAAATCTTCTTGTCTCACTTTACATTCCCGCAAAATATTTTGGCTCTACGTGACGCGAAAGCTAGAGAAATCTTTTTATTTGTTATTTTTGAGAACTGTGTCGTGATGTTAGGCTCCAACGGAGCGTCCGGCTCTCGTCTGGCAACGTTGTTGCCCTTCGAGTTCCGGGGGCTAATCTTTTGCACTCCGTTAGCGGAGTCCCATGTGACACGCCAGACGAATGAGTTGACCTTGAAGAAAAGACAAAGGAGGGAGAAGATATATCTCCCATTTTGGCCCTCTTTCGATCAGCCTCACATGACTTCACCACGTGACCCTCCCTTTGACGCCGGTATTGTTTCTAGGGGACGAGTGCCGTCTCCAGAACAGGACATCATTGCAATCTGTGTGCTTATGATTACGACACTCGCTCATTGCATCATCTAAACTTGTGGAGGCTCAGCAGATCTTCAGAAATTGACAGAAATGCATAGCGTTCGTAAATATGACTGAAATTTCGCTTATAGAATCCTTGAGGCGCCTTCTTCTCACGGACTAAATAAAATAAATGCTGTTTTCTGAGTCCGTGGTGGCACTTCATTGCTGTTTCGTGAGCCTATGCGTTCGTCTCGTCCTGTGTTCGTCAAAACCGCCTTGGCGCTGACGCATGTCAGCAGTACGCCCTAGGTCTGGTAACGGGCAAATAGTGCTTAAACAGTCGGTATATTTTTGCGGAAAAAAAAAGAAGTACCTTCTGGGGTTTTCTGTGTCCTTGTGTGTACCTTGTGTTCATATTGGGACCTATAGCTCAATAAATGAAATACAAATGAAACTTGATGCATCGTAGTCGTGACCTCAGTTAGGTACGTTCATATTATTGTACAATGTGTTCGTCTGGTGGTGCGTTCTGGTGCAGTGCCAGCACCAATAAAGGCAATGTGGCGAATATGAATTATTTCAGTTTGTAATGGCTATTTCAAACACAGGAGTAAAATGTAAATTGCAAGTTGCATCCACGCTCTAAATTTCCTAATGGGTATAAAATTATACCACCATATTACCATTTCAACAACAGGGAAACGGTGTCTCCTAGTCAAATGAAGTACCTTGAAACGCCATCGTCGAGTGCTACACATGAAGTACATATCTCTTCGTCGCGAATTTGACAGGTACAGCGCGCTGTCTGACGCGTTGTATACCGGCCTGCGGTCGTTGTACCTGCTGATTGAAGCTCGTAACTCATGTTTACCGCTTGGGCGTAATGCGTGTCCCACTTTTCATGCGGCACTGATCCGTTACAAGCTTTCGAGTGAACATGCACACTTCTCCAAACTTGCGTGCGTCTGACAAATTAGTTTATCGTATTGTCAATCGTAGGAACAATGATGTGATCAAAGCAGTGATGTACGGGTTATTTCTAGGGTTCGGAGCCCGGGATCCTGAAATCCCGGGCTTTCAGCATAATTTCATGCCCCGAAATTCCGGGATTTGGTCTACGGTGATATTCGGTGGTACGAGTGAAAGGGAAAGAACGGTGCCCAATCGACTTTTTGTTTCAAGCGTCCCGTCCCCGAAAAATATCATTTGCAATCTCAAACCGAAGCAACCATGTCATCCTCGACATATTACAACGACGTTAGAACGACACGTTACAACGACAACGAACTCATGTGAACTATGCAAGCCATAGCGGAGAACAGCCTTCAAGTAGCAAAAAACTCCCATGAAATCAGAAGGAGTCTTCCGATTCTATGCAACAAGAAATGTTGCAGGAACCCCCCCCCCTCTCTCTCTCTCTCTCTCTGGAGAATCTCTCTTTTTGTTATTTGATCCTCACGAATACGTGTATCTGAGACGTCAGTATATATATTTATGTATTTGAAAGTAAAAAGAAAAAATGGAGACAGACTTTACAGAAAAGTAATAGACTCGGCTGCTGCAGACTAGAACACAACGGTCACTGTGGATTAATAAAAGGCAAGACGAAGAAACCGCATTATATTCCATGTATTTACACAAGTGACATTCCCCAGAATACTTTAGCGGGTGATGGGAAACACGTCATTGATTTTAGCGGCTGCGTAACTAGAATTTGTTGTACGTCATAAGTATGCATCTTCTCGTGCACTACTAACTGCGGGAAATATCCTGGGGCGCAGCCAGAAGATATTCCGTAGCAGACGCCAGGAAGAGACGCATTTCATTGCGGCATTTCAGTTGACATTCCGGCACAGTGCGAATGCTCAAGGTAGTACGCAGGTTTTGCCCCGTGGGCATTTTCTTTTTTTTTTTCGTTTTTTTTTTCTCGCTAGAATGTTCCGTGGGGATGACAGAAGACGCGAACTATACCACAATTTGTGAATGCATGGTTGTGCATGGATACAGTCCTATACGGCATCCTGGGTATAGCTGCGAAAAAAATCCCGATCCCGTGCCGGGATTCCATGATCCACATTTCGAAATCCCGAAATCCCGCGATTGTAAAAACGGCTCGGGATTCCGAACCCTACTTCTTTCCCGTCTCTGGCTTAGGAAAGCAAATTTGCTTTTGTATGTTCTCTTCACACCTCAATTGACTCCTTTCAGCGTCCGCCTGCTACCTTAACGTGGTGAATCCTGCAAATGTGGATCCTTGTTGCCTGGAGATGTACGACTACCTGTGTGGTCCTATTAAGTACTTGACCTACTGTACCTGACAAGGCTATCTGCGCAGATGTCCACAATGTTGTGCAATAAAGTCGTCAACGCCGATCACGACATTCTAAGCCTCACATTTAGCAATCTGCAAATAGGAACAATTTGTGGTACAACAGAAAAAGCAAACATTCCATTGGCCATTTACGATTAAACTGTTTAAAGGGGAACATCGAACTTTTGTCGTATGTCACGAAACTGTAGGAATACAGACAAGTGAACCTAGCTGTTTTGGTTAAAAACTGTAGTTTCACATTCTTTTGTTATTGTGTTCCTCTCAGACATTTTTCTCTTTATCTTTTTTTACTCACAATATACTTTTATACATGCCCGTTTTGCTTTAATACTCTAGCCACACGGCAAACTTAATGCATTATACGGAACAGTAACCTCGCCTCCTAACTAACCGTAATCTCGAATGGCATCGTTCTATCTCATGGTTTGTTGAAAACACGAGGCGTACGCTTTTTTCGTGACAATTATGCAGGACATAAACAGAAAAGGCGTACGCCTCCTGATTTCAACACAAAATTGTCGCAAAAAGCCTACAGATCCTATTTTCAACAAATCAGGGGAAAGAACGCTGTCATTCTACTTGATGGTTATTTGGAGGTCAAGTTACTGCCATTCCGTTTAATGCATTAAGTTTGCTGTGTGGCTGTGGTATCACACTCACACATCCATAACAACACTATCGTGATATTTATGACTGTGGTGTTTCAAAGCTAAAGGTGATGCTCTAGCCATTTCCGTGAAGTGATTTGGCGAAAATACAACGATGAGCGACACTGGTGATGTACAGTGGTGAGAAACGACACCAAATAGAGCTTTTAGGGTAAAGAATTGGTGAGCTGCCTTGACAGTGGGACAGTGTGGAAGAGTAGGTGATCCACATACACTGTGTGCGTAGTTCTGAAAGGTTGGTAGCGCGGAGAATAGAGTAGGTGATGTTCCAGATCTTCGGAGTTCTTGCAGTGTAGCTGCATCTTGGAAAGTACAGATGTCGCAAGCGGTTCGCCGCTAAGCTGCATGTAACGGCGACATTGAGTCTCATCTCATGCATTAATGCAGCATCCTTACGGTAGGCTTCTTTCTTTTTTTTTTTTTTTTGCCATCCGGACGTTTGTAGCTTTAGCTTTAGCTCCTGTATTGTCTTTCCCCTGTTCAGAGTTGTGTATTGTGTCATCTTTTTATATGTTGCCCTGCACTGAAGTTTTTAAGTGACTTTAATGCAGAGCCAAACCAATTTTTAGCGCTCAAATTTTAGCATCGTTCGACAAGAACACATGTGACTTATTTGGGAATATGATGCTCATAGCTTCGCGCTGCCCACGGAGTTCAAAATATGCTACCTTCAGGACAGTCGTATTGAGTCATAAACGTTGGAAACCTTCGTGGTTTCTAATACACGCGCACTGCAGTTATTCGGGAGTGCTTTCGAACTCTTTCAGCACAAGCATTCGATCTCGTTGGACATTATGACACACGAGCCGCACCAGCACCTTAAACAACACGTGCGTGATGAATATGAGAACACGAAATTTTACAGATAGCTTTTACGTGTTAGATCATATAATGTGTGCTAAAAAGCTCGTGACCTAAAACTCTGTCGTAGACAGGCGACTGATGCTGTTTGCTTCGGCGGTGTCCGAGGTTCGTGGAGCTTCGACTTCGGCTTCCGTTCGCGGCATCGGCGACGTTTCGAAAGCAAGAACCCCGAACTGTTCAGCATGCGACAGAAAATCCTTCTCGATCACAGGAAGGCCAGAGAAAAGCTCCGGGCTCGGAGTCTCCGTACTGATTGCTTCGGCGTCCATTTTGAAGATGGATCTCTTATGCCACCCTCACTATCTCACTAACGCAGAACTTCTGGTCCGGACGTCGAAGGAACGTGAGCCTCATGTGCGCGTCACAAAGCGGAAAACCGCTATAAAGAGACTGGATTCCGGCGCCGATTGCGCGAGTTGAGGGGGAAAGTTTTCAGTTCCTCGTTTGGCAAGCTTCGCTGCCACGCGCAGTCAAAATATTTCGCCTGTGCACTCTAAAAACAGAACTTCACTGCCTAGCACGCTGTGCGCCAACCATCGCCACGAGTGGTAGGGCAATGCATAGCGTGCAATTGAATGCAATAACGTTATCGAAACTTTTTATGGTCTGAGTTGAAAGCTCAGCTCTGATGACAGATGGCGACGCGGGTACCGTGAGTACAAAATCGTTCATGGCACTGTATTGACCTCTACCTGTTTACAAGCAGCTTAGCAAGCAAGTGACGTCAGATGGTACAACAGCGACACCAACTTGGTAGACTGGAAGTACAGCAGCGAGAAAATCAGTAAGTCACAAGAAAGTCACGTTCCAACGTAGATTTTCTTATTTCATGATTTTTGTGTAATTCCTTACCTCAATGGCCTGGGGGCATCAGCTGTATGGCTTCCCATTCTACTGGTAGACCTTTGGTAGACTTTTTGGTACCCCTTTCTAAAGATGGCTAGCGCTCTTCCATCATCAGGAGTCTGAAAGGCACGAGTTTTTCTCGGAGTGCACGTATAGTGTCTCTATACGAAGCAAGCGGGAACTAAGCCGTAATAACAAACACATTCGGCACAGGATTACGACATTGACTTTCGAGACGATACAACCCATAGCTGAAGGCTTCTTTCCTTTCCGGGTGGACTGCATGGGACAAAGGCACTGCCGCTTCGAATAAAGGCATCGAAGCGACTAAACACGTGACCCCATTTATGTGTACCATTAATACTAAGAAGCCCCCCTGATCACGTCAGTGTGACGTTTCTTCGGCATAGAGGTCTATTCAAAGTGACCCCTTCTTCCGTGTACTGCTCTGTGTGGAGATGGTCGCTTGAGAACTCGCTGGAGTCTGCCTGCCGACGTCCATCACAGTTTCACGCCGTGGGACCGCGGAGGGGTGGCTAGTGAAGCGTAGCACCGGGACGTGTTTGCGAGATGATATTATCACGAGACACTGTGGGAATTGGAATAGTATGTTATTTTACAAGCGCCAAACACGGGAGAGCGACGTCTTACGTATTTCAGCGCTCATAAACCATTGCTATGCATACGCTAAACTCGTGTACACAACGAAGAGGGAAAACACGAGATCGACTTGAAGAAAAGAGTCGTCCGCTCATTCTGATCAGTGTATCCTATTTCTTCACGCACAACCTCACGCATAGCTAATTGCAGTTCTGCTTCTACATTTGACTCTTGTCTGCAAACCATTAGACGTAATTTAAGGTTACCCACTCGTTTCTTTAGTAGCTCAACTATTGCTATCGCTTTACACCTAGTTGTATCAGCAGGAAAGGCGAAACTGAACGGCGCCGCTGCGAAGGAGGAGAACGTGGTGGGTCTCGGGAAGAGTTCGCCCTGGAGCCGACGTAGTCATTTCGGGCGAACAGCATATGTCACCCGCTGTTGCAGGTCCACGTGAGTCGCAGGCAAAAGAGTTACCTCCAGTTGTGACGTCCCGTTGGCGTTTACGAATACCACAGTAGAAGCAGGTGCGGGTTTCAGGGCGCCTCCATTGTGGCCGGTAGTAGCCAAGTGGTGACGACAGTGGGGAGGCAAAGATAGGGGCTATAGGATCTGTCTGCACCGGGGAGACAGAGTGCGACGGGGTCAAGGCGGATGACGAGTGCAGGACATCTGCGTAGGACGGACGAGGTGTCGTTGCGCAGTCCGACCTCAGCGCAGTTGCTACCTCGTCTCGTATCAATGGCTGCAGGTCGCAAGGCACAGGTTGAGCAGGTGGTGGACAGGTTTCGAAGGGGTTTGGACGCTGCTGAACGTGAGACAGCTCTTCACGAATCAGTTGACGAATAAGCATTCGCAGGCTTCCACGTCAGGAAGGTTCGAAGTACCAGACACCGAACGTTCAGCAGCAGGAAATGTCGTGCTACGCAGCACGCGCGAACTCCGTTTCTCCTGAAGGGACCTGCAGGCCTGCGTCAGACTGGCGACGGTGGAGGGTTCCTTCAGAAGAATGCACTGGAAGGCCTCTTCAGCGATGCCCTTGGTTATATGGTTGATCTTTTTGATCTCAGGCATGGCAGGATCTGCCCGAGTACAAAGACCCAGGACATCCTCGATATAGGCTGCGTAACATTCATCGCGTTGTTGGTAACGTACCGAGACACGCCGAGCAGCGTCCGACTTCCTAACCGCCGGGGTGCCAAACAGTTCGCGAAGACGACTGCGGAAGACAGCCCGGGTCTCGAACTCCGCTTCGTGGTTTTCGAACCAAATTCTCGCAAGATCGCTGAGGTAGAATACGACATTATTCAGTCTTGTCGGATCGTCCCATCTGTTGTAGGAGCTCACGCGGTCGTAGGACGCGAGCCAATCTTCAATATCTTGGTTTCCGGTTCCCGAGAAGACTGGAGGATCACGCTGGCGAGGAGTTGGTATCACAGTTCTGGGTGGTAGGGCAAGCAGCGGAGATGGTAGGGCGCTGTTTGTGGAAACTGGTGCTGAGGCCCCACCTCGGAACTTGAGGTACGAAGGGAAAGGTCGCACCTCCACCAAACTGTTAGAGGGATACAGGAAGCGTGGAACTGCGTTTATTCAGCATCGCGCAGCCGAGAGAATGAATCCTCACGCCAAGCGACTCAAACAGACGAGGCTGATGATGACGATGACAAGCTTCCTTCATGAGACCGGTCAGTTTCTCCCTCACAATATATATATATATATATTTATAGATACTCATTGAACGATGCGACAGCACCAGAGGACACGTGTTTCGCCGTGTTTGCGGCTCGTCGGCCCTGGGTAGCTGCGCATCGTTCGCGATTGGCAAACCAGGGGTCACCCCAGGAGTGACCCCTGGTTTGCCAATCCCGAACGATGCGCAGCTACCCAGGGCCGACGAGCCGCAAACACGGCGAAACACGTGTCCTCTGGTGCTGTCGCATCGTTCAATGAGTATCTGTTTCTCTACGTGCAGCCATAGAAGCCATTTTAATCTGTAAGTTTGAATTTCAAACACGTCTAGCATCATTTACTTATTATTTTTTTAATGGCTTTTACCCCCTCTTTATATATATTTATATATATATATATGTTGTTGTTGTTGTTGGCAGACCGAAAAACATGGACGAGGGCCTTGTGGTTGGTCAGGATGGTGAACGCTCGACCCTCGAGGAAATGCCAACACTGACGTACAGCAAGGTATACCGACAGGAGCTCTCGGTCGAACGTGCTAAATTTCGTCTCTGCCGTCTTCAAGGCCATGGAGAAGAAACCGATCGGACACCAGTAGTCACTGATCTTCTGCTGGAGGACGGCGGCGACGAAAATACCGGAAGCGTCCACGATAAGCGCTGTCGGGGCGTCGTGCTTCGGGTGGCGCAAAAAGAGTGGCAGCGGCGAGATCGACTTTGATCTTGAAGAAAGAGGAGTCGGCGTCGGATTCCCAAGGCAGCTCACCAGCAGTTGATCGAGAATCAGAGAGGAGTGCCTCCAGAGGGCGCAAGGTGATGGTGCAATGGGGAATAAAACGCGTTAGAAATTAATGAGACAGAGGAAACGACAGAGTTGCTGTAAGGAATGTGGCCGTGCAAAGTTGATGATGGCTTGAATCTTGCCCTCGAGGGGGTGATCCAGATCGGAGTGACATTGTGACCGAGGAACCCTGTGGAGGTCACGCCGAATACGCGCTTTGAACATTAATGACGATGTCATGCGCAGAAAGGAGGATGAAAACCTGACGTAGGTGTTGGATGTGTTCTTGTGGCGAAGATCTTGCCACGAGCAGATCATAAATGTAGCCAAATATGAAAGGTCACAAAAAAATGTGTCTCAGAGAAGAGACGGGAGCTCCAAGGAAACGTGCTTATTCGGCCAGAGTCGATGAGCCAACTGCTGATCCTAGCCGAACTCATTTTGCACGGAACATACAAGCTCGCGTAGCGCGCCGCGATGACCAAGCGCGGGAAACAACAACAACTTTATTTCAGGATAATGGGTGGGGAGTTTCATCGCCGGGGGCGATACTCTACCCCATTACTGGAGGTGAAGCAGGGAATGAAGGAATGGGTCCCGTTACAATGAGGATCGAAGTCCTGTGGCGTCCAAAAAGGTAAAGAGAGCCTTGAGGAGAGAGCGTTGGTGAGCTGGGTGCGGCCAGGGGCCAAGCAATTTGGTGATGGAGAGGGGATGGGAGTCGAGCTCATTGAGGGAGTCGGAGAGTAGGGAGCGGGAAGGGTGGTAGTGTGGACAATGGAGAATAATGTGCTCGAGATCTTCAACAGCACCGCAGTGACTGCAGTGGGGAGAGGGAGTCACACGTAGGGAGCCAAGGTCGTGAGTCACACGTATTCTAAGCGTCTTTCCGAACTACAATAAAAGGAAGAACTCACTGAAGAGGTAGCCAGCTGCAGGACTCTAACCCACATCTTCTGGATTGCTTGTCTAGGGTTCTACCGAATGAGCTAAGCTAACACATCTCTCTAACCACTTCCAATGGTGCTTGATTAGAGAGGACAAACCACATCCACTCACTCATTCCACTTTCACTCTCACATGTTTTTTTTTCTACTCACACACCCATTCATGCGACGGGACGACGCAGCGGCATCTGTTCAACACGATGGAAAGTGATGTTCTGAGTTTGGAACACAGTAGTAAGGACAAAGCCTCAAGTGCCTAAGAACATGGAAAGAAGGAAGTCACTGAAAAGGTTAGGCAACTGTAGGAATCGACAGCTGGCTAACTTTTTCAGTGACCTCCCTCTTTCATTGCTCTTACGCGCTCAGGTTAAGTTTGTAATACGGGTCATTGGAGAGCTTATCACGAACACCACTGTAACGGATAACTCGAACGGCCGTACCGTGACGATGGCTGATGGCCGCGTTCGTAGGTCCGAGGTTTTTACACCGATCCTGTTCCTTGTCTCCACTCCTGGAGCCCCGACGACTGAAAACCCTTTCGTGATGTATGCGAAGGGTTTATTTACATATGGCTATTTACACGTTTGACATTTGGTAACCATATAGGACAGGGAATCTGGTGGGCTCGCGATGTAATGTTTCCTAGCGTGCCTTCCGCATCGGAGCCCAGATTCAGATTGAGTCTTTTGGCCGTGCAGGCCCTTGAGAGGTGACATCTTGACCCGTGCCCCCGCTGGCAACTTCACCAATCAGACTGTCCTGGCCCTCACCCACCCAACTTCTAATTGGCCTAATTTCAAATCTCAACTGGACCAGGACCTCCCAAATGTCCGCCCACTGCTGGTTATTTAGTGCCAACGGTCTTAGCTGTCAGGCTGTGCACTTCGTAACTTCCAGCAGTGCAAACTTCTGGGTCATTCTACAGATTTATTGCCAGTGGGGGCCTGGCGCTTGGGCCTCTGGTGTCCCCCTCCGGAGCTACCGCGACGCCTTGGCGTTCTTGGAACTCCAACTTCCCCCTTCCCACGTGGGGAGACAACTCTGCACACGTGCTTCGCGCCGCTTCTCGCTGGCGACCCTTACACCTTCCCCCTAAAGTCCGTTGTCCGACCACATGGTCGACAATGGACCACACTACAGGGATACAACAAAAATGTCGCCAGCCGAGCTTGAGTCCTTCAACGAGAAAGAATATAATCACATCTGCCTGCCAATACGGGGCTGTCCAAGCAGTCTCTCTGCAGTCCGCGGTACACTTCACCAAGTACACTTTGCATGACACTCGTCACAGAGTCCCACTTCACAGTTCGTCAGCACTACCCCTGCGAGCCTCAAGGGCATCGCCACATGGGTGTGCCAGTTTGGGTCCTCTAACCTCCGGCTACTCCCAGCTCGCGTTTTCAAACCGAGAAAAGGCGTCGGCGTTGACATGCGCCTTACCCCTGCGGTACTTCACTGTGACGCGGTATCGTTGCAGGGCCAATGCCCATCTCACTAGTTTCGCACTGTGAGGCGTGCTCGCTGTGAGGTACGAGAGTGGATTATGGTCGGAGATCACGAACACCTCTGCCCCGAATACCCAGGTGTCGAACCTTTTGAGCGCCCACATAATCGCGAATGCTTCTTTCTCAATGGTAGCCCAGCGTTGCTGGGTCGGAGAAAACTTATAGCTGGCAAACGTGATCGGGACCTCGCTCCCTTCGTCTGACACCTGCGCCAAGCATGCCCCGACAGCGTAATCAGAGGCATCCGCGTGGAGCCAGAACGGCTTCGACGGGTCGGGAGTGGCGAGGGACGCGGCCGACAACAGTGCGTCCTTTAGAGCTTGAAATGCCCTCTCGGCCCTTTCCGACCAAGGAACCACGTTGGGCACCCTTTTCGCAGTCAATTCTGTTAGCGGCAACGCGAGTTCCGCGAAGTTGTTTATGTACTCCTTATAGTACCCAAACAGGCCCAGGGCGCCTCTCACGTCCCTTTTTGTCGTTGGTCGCTTGATACCCCGAACGGCGTCCACCTTCTTAGGGTCGGGGGCGTCATGCCCGGAACCAATAACGTGCCCCAAGTACGGGATCGAAGCCTGTGCCACGGTGCACTTCTCTGCCGCTACTCTTAGCCCCGCCTGTCGCAATACGTTGAACACCTTTCGCAGGTGCTCCATGTGATCGGACCACGTCAGCGAGAATATAGCGATGTCGTCCAGGTACGCGACAGCGTATTCCTGATGGCTGCGCAAGAGGGTGTTCATATTGCGCTGGAAAGTGGCGGCCGCGTTTTTCAATCCGAAAGGCATCACGCGCCAGGCGAACTGCCCCTCATGCGTGACAAAGGCGGAAAGATGCTGTGACTCCCTGGCCAGGGGTACCTGCCAGTAACCGCGCCGCAAATCGACGACGGTTATGTAGTTCGCCCGCCCCACTCGCATGATAAGCTCCTGTGGCAGCGCCGTCGGAAACGCGTCGTCTCTCGTGATCGCGTTGAGTCCCCTGTAGTCCACGCACATCCGGATGCTCCCATTCTTTTTGGCCACGCATACCACTGGATGCGCGTGTTCGCTCTCGACAGGGTACACGAGACCCTGAGTGATGAGCTCATGCACCTGGCGGGTGACTTCTCCCTTTAAACTTTCGGGGATTCGGTATCTATGGGGCCTTTTCGGTGCCTCGCCTTCTTTTAATACTATGCGGTGCTCCCCCACATCCGCCATGCCGGCCTGGTCCCGAAACAGGTCCCCAAATTCTGCGAAGATGACGCGCGCCTCCGCCTCCTGTTCTGCTGGCAAATGGCCCAGGCTGACCTTTTCCATTGCGTCACCTGCGGCTTGCATCGCTCCACACGGCGCGTAACTTATTTCGCCGAAATCCTCGTCTGTTTCAAACACCACCCCCACCTGGTTCACCCGGGTCTGATAGTGCCTGAGTCGATTAGCATGTACAGTCTTACGCCTGCCCTCCCCGCTCTCAACGACGTATGTACGCTGCCTCTGTTTAGCTACAACGGTATGTGGGCCACTCCACCTCGGGTGCAGTTTACTGGGAGGGTCAGCGTCGTGTAGCAATACCTGGTCCCCAAGCGCGAATTCTTTTTCTTTTGTTTGCCTATTATAATAATTCGCGTAAGCAGCCTGGTTTGTTTCACAGTTAGCCTGCGCGAGTTCAGCCGCTTTGTGGAGATCGTTTCTTAATTTGTTCAAATATGCAGCCGGGGACTCCCGTAGCGTGTCTGGAACCTCAACCTCACCTGTCCAGCTGTTCTTTAATATAGCCAAAGGGCCATGCGGTGTGCGCCCGTACAGCATCTCAAATGGGGACGCGCCGGTGGTGTCATGGGGAACCTCTCTGTAGGCCCATAGGACGTACGGCACGAACCTATCCCACACCCTCCTTTCTTTCTGAATAACGTGGTGCAACATGTTCTTGAAAACCCTGTTCCATCTTTCCACGGAACCATTGCTCTCGGGGTGATCTGGGGTGGAGAATCTCGGCGTGCACCCGAGCCGTGTGAGGAATTCTTGGGTTAGGGCGGACGTAAAGTTAGTGCCTTGGTCGCTGCATATCTCATCCGGCACGCCTGTCCGACTAAAGATCTCTAGGAGAGCCTCGCAGGCGGCTCTCGCGCTCAACGACCTCAAGCACGACACCTCAGGCCACCTCGTGTGAAGGTCGACCACGCAAAGCGCGTACCGGTGTCCGCGAGATGACGGCGGCTCAATCGGACCGATGACGTCCATGTTTACGCGTTGGAATGGTCGCTCCGGTCTAGTCAGAGGGGTAATCGGAACGCGGTCGGTCTTTCGTCGGTCGGACCGCACCTGGCACCCGTGGCACGATGCACAGTGCGCTTTAACGTCCGCCTCTATCCCTGGCCAATAAAAGCTGCACTTAATTCGCGCCATGGTTTTCCTCATTCCGAGATGCCCACCCCAAGGCGACTCGTGGGCCAGCAGCAAAACTTCTGCCCTTCTGACCTGTGGCAGTACTAATTGCGCAACTACTCGGCCCCCTACTTTGTCGCGGTGGTATAAAATGCCGTCCCGCTTGTACATTCCCCCCTTATTGACCTTTGCGTCGCGTAGAGGCTTCGCGAGAGTCGGGTCCTCCACCTGCGCGTTTTTGAGCTGTGTCGCCCTTTCGCCGCTGCTAAGGGTGGTGACCGCTGAGTCCTCCTCCCCCGTCGCGACACTTGCACTGTATACATGAGCTTCCGCGTTTCTCTCATTGTCTCGATCGTCTTCTTCCCGCTCTGCCCCGAACAAGAGGGACAATAAAGGTTCCTTTCCCGCGTTCTCCGTCTCCACGCGTGGGGTGTCTCTCTCCCTTTTCCGCGTGTACTCTGTGCGATGCCGAACCTCCCCTGTCTCGCTGCGGCTAAGTACATTAACCGCTTCCGGCGAATCCGTGCGCCCGTCGGTGGCCACTGCCGCAGGGGCCACCTCGCCGCGACCCTGACAAAGCGTCTCCCAGTCCTGTATAGACAATAAACAGTCTACCCCCGGTGCTAACTCGTCGGTTACCGCGCAAAGAACGGACACGTAGTCGTCTACATCGTGGTACACGAGGTTAGTTTTTCGTGGGAGCATCAGCGACAACGTCACCAATTCCACTGGGGTTTTGTGATTGAATGCTGACACCAACTGCATTGAACCGCACGGCTCTCGCAGCCGCACGGGGACCAAATCGCTGCGCACCACTGTAATTTCCGCTCCTGAGTCAAGGATAGCGCTTAGTGGACGACCCGCGCATACTATGTCGACCCGTTGCAGTGCAGAGAAACAGGCGGTGCCAGCGAGCCCGATGTCGGCTCGTGCTAAGAGCACCCCCGCTCCTGGGGTCCGCGGCCCGTTTCGGGACGTGGTCCCGTGTCCTGACGTAGCCGGGCCTCCGTTGCCTCGCCACTGAGGGCAATTCGCCTTCTTATGTCCCCTATCGCCACACTTAAAGCAGCTCCCGCTTGCCGCACCTGGACGACCTCTTTCCTGCGCCCTTCTCGACTGAGAGACATTCGCGGGCCCCGTCGCCTGCCTCTCTGTACCCTGTCCTGCGCGCTGCGACTGACTTTCATTCGAGCGCTTCGGCTCTGACAACGCGCCGGTACCCCGTCTCGCATCCGCCTCGTCGTACACAGAGAGTAACTCAGCGATCTCATATGCGTCCATCCAGTCATCGCCTTCTCTAAGCGTAACGTATTTTAGAGCGTCTGACCCGATACTCGCCTTCAATTGATCGGCCACAATTAGATCTTTTAACGTCTCCTTATCCATCACTCCTCGCGCCTCAACATAGTACGAAAAGTAACTCCCCAGGCGGCGGACAAACTGCGTCCAACTTTCATTTTTCGCCTTCGACAGTGAAAGAAAGCGCCTTCTGTATTCGCTGGGGCACAAACGCAGCTCCTTGAGGACGGCCGACCTTATAGTGTCGAAAGTGAACTCATCCTCCCGTTTCATCTGCGAGCATAAGTAGCCCATCCGGCTAGCCACCGCCGGATAAATTAAGTGTGCACGAATGTTTTCGGGCACTTCGTACCGCTCGAACACGCGCTCGACCGTGTCAAACCACACGGGTGCCTCCGCGTCTGCCGGAAATTTTGGGATCGTGCCCTGCAGCATTTTGGAAAAGTGCTTTAATGGATCATTATTTTGACTATGAGTTCCCGACATTGACCCACGGTCCTCTTCGCGCGTGCCAGCTCCCTGCCTCAATTCCGCCAACCGAATTTCTAGCAGTAGTTGCTGTGTTCTTTCCTTTGCTAGAGCCAACTGGACGTCCGTTGCAGGAGCGTCCGCGCCCTCCGACCTGTCGTCCACCCTCGCATTATCACCTTCGTCTCCCTGCTCCCCGTTTTTGCTACTTCTTGTTAAGGGACCCATCGCTTACAGCAACACCGATGTAGCGCTACCCCCAAAACCAGCAAAAGACAGTGCTCACCGCTTCCGGTCTCTTCCCTTGGCTGAAGCCGCCGCAATCTTCGGTTCGTGGCTTATCCTGGGTACCCGTTGTTCCCAAAGCTCTCCAGCGACGATCCCTCGCTGCTATTCCGAAGATGCGTCCCGCGGTCTTTTCCTCGCCAAACGCGTTCAACACTCCCAGGCCGCTGTCCTCGTCGCCCGACGAACTAGTGAGCCTTCTCCAGGGTTGCTTTGAACGTGCGCACGTAGACCTCGGCGAAGCACTATCCTAGTGAAGACACCTACAGGATCCTTGTCGACTGCGCCAGTAACGGATAACTCGAACGGCCGTACCGTGACGATGGCTGATGGCCTCGTTCGTAGGTCCGAGGTTTTTACACCGATCCTGTTCCTTGTCTCCACTCCTGGAGCCCCGACGACTTAAAACCCTTTCGTGATGTATGCGAAGGGTTTATTTACATATGGCTATTTACACGTTTGACATTTGGTAACCATATAAGACAGGGAATCTGGTGGGCTCGCGATGTAATGTTTCCGAGCGTGCCTTCCGCATCGGAGCCCAGATTCAGATTGAGTCTTTTGGCCGTGCAGGCCCTTGAGAGGTGACAGATTGACCCGTGCCCCCGTTGGCAACTTCACCAATCAGACTGTCCTGGCCCTCACCCACCCAACTTCTAATTGGCCTAATTTCAAATCTCAACTGGACCAGGACCTCCCAAATGTCCGCCCACTGCTGGTTATTTAGTGCCAACGGCCTTAGCTGTCAGGCTGTGCACTTCGTAACTTCCAGCAGTGCAAACTTCTGGGTCATTCTACAGATTTATTGCCAGTGGGGGCCTGGCGCTTGGGCCTCTGGTGTCCCCCCTCCGGAGCTACCGCGGCGCCTTGGCGTTCTTGGAACTCCAACTTCCCCCTTCCACGTGGGGAGACAACTCTGCACACGTGCTTCGCGCCGCTTCTCGCTGGCGACCCTTACAACCACACTCAAGGAAAGGAGTGACACAGTTCCGTTAAAAGGACGGCGCTTCCTCAGCTCTGAAGCTGTCGCTTAACGCACCCATAGTTACTTTCCATTTACCCTTTCTTTCCTTTAGAATTTAGACAACATCGTATTCAACGCATCACAACGACCAAGGTTGATAATGCAGGTCTGGTTGGAGCATAGAGCTCTCATATTAACCAGAAACCAAGCCAGCGGGGGGGAGGGAACATCTCAGCACGTGATCTGCCATTATCGATACGGTAGGGCTAACGTGTTACGAACCACGTTTCCTACGATTACCGTGCACCGATATGCGTTGCCTATGGAATCCAAGGGCACAAGTGATGGCAAACAAAACACACACACTTCGCGCACGGCATGACACACGGAGCCCGGCGGAAGCGACTTGCATTGGATTGGATACCATTGCGCCGAACGCACCTGGTTTTCGCATGTGGAAAGCCTGTGGCCAAATCTGTCCGAATCTACAACATCGATCAAGCATTGGGAGCATCGAGCTTTGGGAGAGGGATTTGTTTCCTTACATCTCCTTTCGCTCTTCCCCTTGTAGTTTCATTTTAAATCGAACAACGGATGAAAGTCGTATTTTTTAATTCGCCCAGAAAAAAATATATGTTAGAGGATAGCTCAAACTAAGCAAATCGCACCACGTGCGACGCTCGTGCGTGGGGTAGTTTCTGCGAGGAAGAGGAGGAAAGTCTGGGGCTGCTTGAGCGCGCTTTCTTCTGGACCGAATTTGACGGGGTCTAGCACCGCTGATTGTATGCCTAGGAACTGGAGTTTTTTTTTGTGATTATAGGCTGCACCATAGAAACTGTCGACAGCCACCCACAGAATTCTGAGGGCCACAGATTTTCTGTTAAAAAATGCCAAACTTGGCGTAAACGTTCAAAAAGGCCAAACTTGGTTACCAATTTGCTTCATGACGGAACGTCTGAGGACATCGAGCTTAGCGTCATTCCATAGGACGTTGAAAGACCTTTCGTGCTGTATAATGTTCATTTTTTTCAGTCCAATGCTTTCTGTGTTATTAGCTTGAGAATCGCACATGGTAGGCGAAAATTGACAATGTTGCATCTCAATTTTTTCAAAAATGCCATCTTCGATTTCCTTGATTATTTTTGAAAAGGTTGCGTCATGCCTCTACTTTAGACGCCAAGTGAGACAATCTTTTATTTTTACCCGAGAGACGCGCAGCGATTTTTTTTTTGTCAGTCAGGGTCCACGAGGCAGGGCCCATCTACGAGCACGCGACCTTCAACCTCTTCTTTGCTACAGGTCTCCCGCTGACGGAGAAATGAATGACCACACTTCGTGAGCTTGTTGTAGAGTCCCCAGAGCATCACTTTACGTCTACCCAATGGTCTCCCAGTTCCGCCAGGCTCATTCAAACCGTGGGAGAGTACATGAGTTGCCTGTTCGCCCTTGACGAGAAGCCCCAGTCCTCGAACATACCCACAAAGTAGTGAGAAGAAACGAAGCGCTTCGTAAAGATCTTTATCCAGTGGTAACATCGTAGCTTTTGTTTCAGGTTGCCACCAGTCCCCCAGGCAGTGTGGAAGTCACATCCTTTTCATTGGTAAAAGAACGTTGTGGAAGTTTCGCAAAACGTAAAATGTGCCCATGCGAGACCCCTGCAGATGGTGGATGCAACCATTGGATTAGCATCATCCGATAGGTTTAGATATGACCTTTAACATGATATAAAGTGACTGGGTTCAAGCTTATGGATGCTAAAAGGATTACTGAAGACCACACCGAGGGTTTAAGGTACCTACGGCTACCGGAAACGAGGAATTTTAGTTGTGCGTTGTTCTGTCGGAATTTTTGATTCCCACGGTGGCATTGACACAGCTCGAGGAGGGCGAACGTGTTATACTTGAGAGCAGCAACATACTGTCATCACAGGGGTCTTACGGGCTTTGTATGTAGTACTCGTCGTGGTTCTGAAATAACGCTACGGGGCATAAAACTAATTAAAGGTAGGATGCACAGCTTCGGAACTATCACTTATTGCGCCCAAGCTAAGAGGCGGCCACAAATTTGTATTCTCACGTGTTGTAACTTTCTGTCTCCTGTGGCCGTAGTTCTGCCTTCCTTATATTAACTCGCACGACAGCCTCATAGAATGTGTATGTGCATTGCCTCAAGCACTGTGCGGGAGAATAGTGAATATGCGCACGTGCATACGCACACGGGTGCGTGCGACTCCCATGAAAGTGCGTAATAGCAAGTTCAAGGAGCCCACGAAAGTATTGCCCTGCGTCTCCAAAGGAAAAAATAAACATACGTACCATAAGTGCAAAATAAGTACAGAATGCAATATCTGGGCAATAAATTACAAAGCAAAGGCTAAGAAGCAAAGCGCGCTCGTAGACATACGAGGAGCGCCTTTGTGTGGAAAAATCGCTCCACGGAAAAGGTACCTACCTTACCAGCAGGGCAAAGTACAGGCATAATTGAAGTGAAAAATATTCTGGGGTTTTAGAAATAATTAAGATCGAACATGCAAAATTTTCGCGTACCACTCGTGGTTTTGCGATACTAAGCGGACGAAAGATGCGCCTGAACCCAGTCACTTGATATCATGTGAAAGGTCCTGTAAAGCTTTCGGCGGATGCTAATCCAATGGTGGCAGCCATGATCTGCAGGGGTCTCGCAATTGGCACATTTTACGTTTTTCGAAACTTCCAGAACGTTCTTTTACCAATGAAAAGGATGTGACTTTCACACTGCCTGGGGGACTGGCGGCAACCTGAAACAAAAGCTACGATGTTACCACTGGATAAAGATCTTTACGAAGCGCTTCGTTTCTTCTCACTACTTTGTCGGTATGTTCGCGGACTGGGGCTTCTCGTCAAGGGCGCACAGGCAACTCATGTACTCTCCCACGGTTTGAATGAGCCTGACGGAACTGGGAGACCATTGGGTAAACGTAAAGTAAAGCTCTGGGTATACTACAACAAGCTCACGCAGAGTGGTCATTGATTACTCCGTCAGCGGGAGACTTGTAGCAAAGAAGAGGTTGAAGGTCGCGTCCTCGTGGATGGGGCGCGTTAGGCTGCAGTCTCGCGGACCATGTCTGACCAAAAAAATCGCTGCGCGTCTCTCAAGTAAAAATAAACGATTGTCTCACTTGGGGTCTAAAGTAGAGATATGACGCCACCTTTTCAAAAATAATCAAGGAAATCGAAGATGGCATTTTTGAGAAAATTGAGATGCAACATTGGTAATTTTCGCCTACCATGTGCGATTCTCAAGCTAATAACACGGAAAGCACTGGACTGAGAAAAATTAACTTTATACAGCACGAAAGCTCTTTCAACGTCCTATCGAATGGCACTAAGCTTGACGTCCTCAGACGTTCTGCCATGAAGCAAATTGGTAACAAAGTTTGGCCTTTTTGAACGTTTACGCCAAGTTTGGCATTTTTTAACAGAAAATCTGTGGCCCTTAGAGTTCTGCGGGTGGCTGACGACAGTGTCTATGGTGCAGCCTATAATCATAAAAAACCTGCAGTTCCTAGACATAAAATCAGCCGTGCTAGATCCCGACAAAGTCGGTCCAGAAGAAAGCGCGCTCAAGCAGCCTCAGACTTTCCTCTTCTCCCACGCGGAAACTACTCCACGCACGAGCGTCGCACGTGGCGCGATTTGCGTCGTTGGAGCTGTCATCTAACGAAGTTTTTCTCTGCGATTTAAAAAATACGACTTTCACACGTTGTTTGATTTAAAATTAAACTACCCCTCTCTCTCTCAGCATTTCTTGTAGGATTTCACCTTCTTCTAATTTCTGTGGGCAGGAGGGACCGATATTATCGCACAAAGGAACAGCTCTTGTTTACACGGAACCTCCGTGTGGTTTCGTCATGCAGATTGTGCGTGTGCAAAAGTAGCCCGGAGCACAGTATCTCAGTGCGTTGTGATTCCACGCCGAAACTAGAATGTGAGTTGGGCTCGAATCCCGACGACGGCAGTGCTTTTTCGGTTATACCCGTGCGTTTTCCTCGGGCACTTTCAAGCAAATGACAGCAGAGCTGCCTGCAAAGTCAGCACACTAGGCACGATCCGAACCAAACAAACATACCGCACCAACGGCTGTCACATCGCTCGGTAATGAGAAGCCACTAACCAAACAAGGAACAATCATCATGCATCTTCTGTTTATACGTTACACGTGATGTTTTCTTCTTCTTTTTTTCACTTAGATAGGATAAACCACCAACATACTCCATTGTAAAACAGGTTGATCCTGTTGATACCGCAGAAGCACCGTCCTCTGAAGCGCTTTGTACCACCAACATATCCACAACAGGGCAACGACCTACGCATCATTCTCTGCAAGCGGTATACGCCTCCGCATTCACAGAGTGTGGTAGTTGATTTCCACGTGATTTTCATAAAGTAGGGCAAGCGCGCAGGCTCATATGGTGCGCTTTGTATATAAGAGACGATCGGTGGAACCCTGACGTTGCTGCTACGAAAGCTACCTGAGTTGCAATAATGTCAGCTACAATAGGCATTGCAATCGGAATTTGGTCTTCTGCCTTTCTGGGGGTCACCGCCAGTGCAGCAGCAAGGCCTGACCTATCGAACTACCAGAACCTCGATGCGGTAAATAATTAACTTCACATATTCAGGGGAAATGCTGGGGACTGCTTCGGGAGACACAGACATTGCTACTTGATTTTGCAGCGGGCTCAGGACGGTTCCTTGTGGTAATCCAGTAGGGCAAGGTTTGGATTTACCCCAATAACGGTCAAGTCTTACTTGAGTGGTGCTGCCACTGAGGATGTCAGTGATGAAGCGGAGGGTTCTACCAGTGACATTGATTTTCTGAAGCTGTGATGACACCATGTCCGGCAATACCATTTCGAAAACGCTTCTTACATCAACAAAAGCAGCCAGAAACGCGAGATCTATTTTTCGTGCATCATTGGCGGCATCAAAGCCCTAAGAATTTCTCATTGCCTGCGAGTTTGCAGCGGAATCCTCTCGTGTTACTGGGGGGGGGGATATGTTTATTAAGAAAAAGAAAGGAAAGGAAAGGTCATGTTACTGGTCCGAACAGGGTGAACATCCAGAAACCACAATACTCTTGCTTGAACCATCACTTCTATTCACTTGGCAACGCAGGAGGTGAGGGATATTTGTGTGTAAGATTCAGGTTGAAAGGGAGGTTTACCAGGCTTGAGGCTGGTGACCAGGATGTCATGCTTCCAAGCAAAGTGGACAGTCCCAGAGATCATATGCCGTTGTATATATCAAGAAGTGCGGCGGGAGGTTAATATCTTGCGGCGCATCTTGTGGCGGGAGGTTTCTAAGGGCTTAATGTGTGATACCATTGGGCCCTGGACTGTTGCGTGGTGTACATTTCCGCAAGACTGTTAATACTGGCTCGTGCCGCGTGGGCGGAGTGTCCATTACATGCTGGGTGTCTTTAGAGGTTTGCACTGGCTTCTGTGGATTGCCCTTCCGGATTAAGGTCTCACTGAAAAGCTCGGCAGCCTGAGTATATAGTCAGAAAATTCTGTCCCACGGATGTCCGTCTGATATACTTTCACGGAGATACGAATATCCGCAGAATAATGAAATTCCTCTAGCGGATATAGTACTGAGAGCCACTTGGCCGGGCTTCGAACTTCCTACAACCGTCCACTTTGCGGACATAATCAGGATGAAAGATGAAAGTCACTGAAAAGGTTAGCCAGCTGCAGGGATCGAACCCACATCTTCTGGATTACCGGTCCAGGGCTCTACCAATTGAGCTAAGCTAGCACGCCTCTCCAACGACTTTTGGGGTGCGTCATCTGACGGGACGACAACCAACCACATTTTTCATTTTTCATCGTTGATTTGTTAGGCAGTTTGAGGCTTTGTTTGTATCTGTCCCTTCTATGTTGTTCCAGCCTCAGAACATCAGTTTATCTCATAATCAGGAGATACGGACGTAAGCAGGATCTCTCTGGGATGCAGCGTGTATCTCGAGCGAGTGTTACTTTTTTATTCTTTAGAAGTCAATATACGCAATCACTATTAGAGAAAGAAAACTTCTTTCCCGGAAACAGTACCGCAAGGGATACTGCCCCGACGACCGTTTTATAGGCCTCATTTTCGGAGACACGGCCCACCCAGCGGCGGACCGCATTATCAAGGGGCCCTTCTCCAAATACGAAAGACCGGTTCCCCGACCGGCATCCCTCCATCACTTGAGCGGATTTGAAGGGAGACAAGAATAAAGTGGCATTCACTTCCAAACAGAAAACAGACACTGTACATTGACAGAGACACTACACATTCGAGAACCCTGTTCGCCTATGAGTCGAAACGAAGGCTGAGATGTCTAAGTTTAATTCGGTTGTGTACACAAACAACAGTGAAATGAGAAATTGATTTGCGTATTAGGTCGACGTGGAGGTAATGTGTCTATTTCTTACTCATTTGGTTTGCGAAAGTGAGTTGGTTCATGGAAAGTCGAATTTGGGCAGTGCTACATTGTCCCGTGTTTCTCTCTCTCTCGCTATACATGATCCATATTCAATACATCATCATCACGAGGCTGATTCGGACAATCCGTGAAACAGCCGCAACAGGACCTTCTGCGGATATACGGCTACGGATATCCCTCCATAAATATCCGAGGAGAGTCCCACGGAGGTTAGTTTTCGGGTATGAACATTCGGATATATTTCGGACGTCCGCAGGAGATGGTGTTCTGTCTGGGTGGTGATGCCTAGTTTTAGGGCAATGTTTTGGAAAGGATGGCTATAACGTTGGGTTCCTGCGAATTTTTCAATGACTCGCCATACTTTTGCCCTAGGGGTTTGTAGGCCCGGCGAAGACCAGGATAATTTCCGAAGAGAGAAGAAGCACACAAACTAGCTGGTGTAATCATTTCCATTGGAGCCTACGCAGCGCTATGGAGTAGCGACGTAGGACTGCTGATACTCTGCGGTAACTTGTTAGGTTCGCACGAGATGGGTTCTGTCAAAGGAGGCACTGTGCTCTTCTTGTTGCTGCAGCGGGGCTCAGGAACTTTAGTTCTGTTGTTGGGTTGGAAGTACGAGTGGCGATCACCCGAGCAGCAGCAGTCAGGCTGTTAGAAATGTCAGTTGTGATATCCTGAGAGCTCTTCTTGTCTAAGAATTTCCGGAACTGATCCAAGTGGATTACGGAGTGTTCGTGGACATGCGGGCGGAGGCATCCTGCGTCCGGGCAGTGACAAGAAAATTGGAAAATGGTCACTCCCCCTTGTGTCCGGTCCTACTTCCCATATTACCTCTAAGCCAGCTACGATGCTAGCTACAAGTGTTCCCCATTGTATTCACCTATTATGTATACTAACGATATCCGCACATGGGTGCTTTTAAGTGCCACTGGTGGGCTACTTTTGAAAGGAAGGTGCAGGTATTTGTGTGATGGGATCCACCACGCGGCGGGATTCGCGGCGGCGCGAATTTTTCGAATCGAACATTCTTACTACCTCCGCTGTCATCCCTCCGTGGGTTTGCGATAATATGATCGCAGACCCACATATGAAAACATACCATCTGAAGGTACATAGAATTACCTTGCCTTTTAAAGCACAGTGAAGCTGTCGACGTGCCATCTCAGAAAGGTTATCTATCGTATAACCTCAGCCTCACAACTTTTACGTAATGCCTTTCGTCCCAATAATTGTCTCATATACTTTCTAGTTAATTGAAACTGAACACTACAGGCAACTTTGTGCTGAAGTGAAGCGCTGTGAATGATCTGTCGTGCGTATAACTCGTTGCACTGGTCTTCAAGCAACAGACTGTTACCGCGTCAAAACAAGCTGTGTGTGTGCTGCTTGGCAGTACTTTCCAATAATTCAGCCTCCAGGCGCACTTCTAACGTGTCTCTGGAACATCTAGATCTGTATTGTGCATTGTTTCTCATTGTGTTGTGAGAATCACAACGTTCATGTGGTCTCTGTCTCGCAGTGCTATGCTACCCCGTATACCTACTACGCGTACTACAAGAACCATCTGGAAGACAGGGGTACCACTTGTTTCGTCCAAAGGCAGCTCTATCCAGCCAAGAATAAAGTGGCAACATTCAACTACGCATTGAGGGATAATAGCGGACAAATGTAAATACTATCTGGGAAACCTACGGGTCTTTGTTTTCGGGTTTTATGATATTGCAAATTTCAGAAGGGAAAATCCAGAAGGAAAATTCAGAAGGAAAAATCGGGTGCGATTTACGCAGGAGAAATCGGGTGCTATGATGTCTGTTTGGTATGTCACCGGGGAATTTTCGGGGGGGGGGATATACGTTTAGTTCGAAAAAGTCAGCCTGACCGAATTTTCGGGTGAAAGGAAAGGCATATGAAACAAGCCACTGGTGTGACACTAGGACGAGAAACAATCAGCGCTATATTTCCGCTCGGAACTCGTATAATGAATGACCGCGGTATTCAAACACTTGCCCGAGCTCCACAGAAGCTCGTCTTTGGCTCCTGCAGGACGGGATTATAAGCGGAGAACAAATAGATTGTCACAAATAGCTCTCTTTGCTGATATTCCGAATAACTTTTCCGACGGTTTAGCGAGAACGACAAGTTGAAGGACCGCAAAGGTTTCGTGTCGATATCGGGTTTGACCCGAATTCTTGAAAATTTGTTCGGGGTGAACTGTCGTGAAAAATCGTGTTTTATTCAAAAACGAAGAACCCTAGAGAAACCTTGGTGTTGTCGTACTGTTCGAGTGCGAAAAGTAAGTATTTCACAAGTATCTACATCTGGGTGCGATGAGACCTTTTGCTATGAAATGCCAACACTGGGGAGTGTGTCACTTATGAACCGAACGGATGTAAATTGTTGGCCTCCTTCCCTCGTTTCATGCAGAGTCACTCGGTACAATCAAGACTACTTTCTCAGATCCAGCCCGGGATATAACATCAGCAACATTGGAGACTATCCACGTAAGTAAGACTCCACCGTATTGAACACGAGGCGCAATAGTGTAAATAAGTTTACTAACCATCTAATCCTCACAGCACGTGCTTTGCGGCAGCCATTTACCTAGAGACCTTAAAAAGACTATCGCACTATTTTTTATTGTTCTTATTTAACTGAAGAGCTTTTGGATCCTGAGCACAGAAGCGAAATTTTCTTGTCGCAAGGAGCATGGTGCTCTAAGGAGTGCATTTGAACAACATGCGATTGTATACAATGCTGATGCACAGGGCGAACAGCCACAGCCGGTGGCGTGACCAGTGATGGCCACTAACTACTTCTACAGTAGTTTAGCTATAACTACTAACTACTTCGCGATGGAGTAGTTTAACTAGTAGTTCAACTACTTTTCAGATGAGTACTTAAAACTACTTCTTTAACTGCTGCAATGTATTTCAACTACATCTCTAACTACTTAACCTTGTCCATCAACAACAATCCCTTGTAGTGTTCTTGGACATCTAAATATGAATCACGAGCAATGACAAACTTTGGCTCAAGCCATTGCTACGATCGTCAAATACAATGCTTGCGGCGGGATTCATTCTGTGCCTAGTCGATAAACTAAGTTGCAGAATTATTTTACAGCAAATGAGGCTTCACTAGACCAGTAAAGCTTGCGGCAAAATCTGAAGTAGTTGGCGCCTGCAGTAACCTAACTACTGTAGTTAACTACTCAAAATAGTAGTCTAACCAGTAGTTCCGACTACATTTCCGCAAGTAGTTGATAACTACTTTTTAACTACAATCAGCTAGTTTAACTAGTAGTTTAACTACATGTAGTTAACTACTGGCCATCACTGGGCGTGACCGCATATTGCATATTTGCAAGTAGAGTTTTTGGGAACCCGAAACCTACGGGGTCTTCTGGACAAGGCTTCTACGAGTATGTACTCAAGCCTCAAGCCTTATTCGAGCATGTAATAAAGCTTTCCCCAGATTGCGTAATGTTTCATCACAAAGTACCGTTCCCCAAAAGCCTCGCGTAAGGCAGGTTGGGACAAAAGCTTGGGAAACACGCGAGCGGCGTATATTGTTCGGTGCGACAGTCTGGCGGCTGCTGGAAGCGGGCGAGTTCACTGTTTCGGGGGCGTGGAAGGATCCGCTGTTAGCGACACAGAGCAGATGCTTCCAGTTCCCAGACACACCCAAGCGACACCTGAACATACCAGGGTGTGTCTGCAACAGAGCACGCCTCTACGAATCAGTGGACTCACCCGCTTCCGCCGGCCGCTGGGAAGTCGCACCGAAGAAAAAATACGCCGCCCGCGTGTTCCGTAAACTTTTCTCACAACCTGTACTAGTTCTTGTCGTTCATCGTCACTCAGATAATACAAGGTGTGTCACCTAACGTGTCATTAAATTCTATGTAAAGATCTACTTGTGTGAATACTCTGGAGTGAACAGTTTTCATCTCAGGGGGGATTTCGCGATTAGGCCTGAGCACTTTTCTCGAATTTAATTCGCAGGAAATTGAGGTGTCTCAATTGAATGCCGAAAGTCAACGTCACGTTTTTTTTGTGTTTTTTTTAATAGAAACACAGATCGCATGCAGGATTTACCACTCTCTAGTAGATAATGCATTCACTACTACAAAGGAAAAAAAAAAGTGAATACCGTCATTTCGAAGAGCGCCATTTGGCGGCCAAGCTCAGTTCTGCGTCATGATAATGAGAGGTGTGGCGGAAGGTAACGCCCTTTCCTGTTTCCTTCTCTGCCTTCTTTCACATAACTTGGCGTTCCAGCCGTGCCGCCGTTCCGGGAAGAAGCTTGGAAAATATAAAGTGAAAGGACAGGTACATGGCGTTCTCGCATTGCTTCTTGTGGGGACCTGAGCGCGCGGCAGCTAATTGGCGCACTTCGAAAGTACGGTTTTCGCAATGTTTTGCAGCTATTACATTGGAGCAGTGATTGTGTTTAGCTCTGAGATAGGGTATTTGCCGCATACCCTTTCCCTTTTCGTAAACAGAAGGGGGAAAACGTAAGAGTGGCATGACAAACTCCCGAGTTTACTTGGAAAAATTCAATTTCTCGCGAATTAAATTTGACCATACTACTCACAACTAATGGGAAAACATTCCCCGAGATAAACAGCTTCGATCATATGATGTTCAGAGAAGTCGTTTTTTTTTTATATATATATAATTCTATGACACGATAGATGCAACACCCTGCATAAGAGCTGTGGATACTATCTTAGACCTGCGGCTACAATTTTGGATGTAATTCAATATGGTGGTGCTGGTGGGATCTAAAACGGCTGAGACGCCTTATTTTGTACAGTGTACAGTGTCGTAGCCAGTGTTGTACAGTGACTTAGCCATCAAATATGAATGTGAAAGTATGTTTGTTATTGTTCTCTGAAAGAACTTTTACAGTGCCTCGGAAGTATATCTTCATTCTATTATCGACACAAAATGGCGCCACATCTATCGTAGTGGTTTCTTTCTCTGGTTTCCGAAAGCGCTTTGTGGCATGGCTCCGACCGGTACCTCGATGATCCACACGTAGTTACAGATCGCTCGGCGGTGTGCAGCGCGCCTGTTTCCAGAAATTATCTAATAACTTGGCGGCACGCTCCTGTCTGTGAGCCGTGCGCCAGTCCAGGTGGGCCGAGGAGGTGCCCTGGTGTGCCGTTGCAAGCCCAAGAAGGTGCCCAGAACCACGCCTATGCTGGTCAAGGATTGAATGGAGAAAAGCGAGAGGAAAATGAACAACAAAGGGAGAGTCGGAGACTATAACAAGCCTACGAGGCCAAACAACGGCACGCTTTAAAGCAGCAATGAGGTGCCATTTAGCATCGCTCGAAATCCTGCCTCGTTTGTCAAGATATCTACGAAGAGTTACCATGCAAAGAGTTATCATTCGCTCTGCGATGCGTTATAGCCGTGCAATCGAATAGACCTCTCCATGTTTGTAAACAAATGACGTCATAGTGTTCGACAGCGCCACCAACTCGGTAGGGCATAACTACGCTGGAAGTGAGGGGCGAACAAGGCCGCGACCGAAAGTCACAGTCTTCAGGAGATTACGATGCTCCCTGAAAGGGACGCGACCTTCGGTCCTACGTTTGTTTCGATAGGAGGCAGCGAACAGTTCCCCTGTGTGGAAACCAGCCCTCCTCTTCCGATTTGTTTCGGCTTCAGTTGTAGTTGTTCGGTTTCGATTTCTTGGGCAGAGGTCTATTACCAAAAGCCTGTGGCAGAAAGCAGCCTCACAGTGGCGACAGGATGCGCTCGTGACGCGGTCAAGGCTCCGCGCTTCGTTTCTTGGTTTTATCTTCACAGCTCACGCGCCGCTTATACGTGCTTGAGCTGTGCCGCTGTATGTCACACGGAGGGGAGTAGCATACGATGACGTCCTCTCGTTCTGCGATGCGCTATTTTCACGTGGAAATTGATTTTCTCCAATGTGTGCGCAACAGAACCCTCGCGTACGCTCTGTAGGTCACCAACGCTGATCGTTTTTTTTTTTGGGGGGGGGGGAACTCATTTTATTTGTTGGGGAACACTTTGTACTGTAAAACGAAGCAAACAAAAAAAAAACTTGGGGGTCACCTCAGTGCTGCTTTAATCGGTAGCATTCGGGATGCTTACGGTGTACCGACTCCCTATACCATGGTGTGATTTCCTTGTTCTTCATTTTGAGCTGGAGGGCATATACCCGCTTCCGCTGCGCACGTCTACTCGTATGTCTGAGCGTAAGTCACGTCTTTACATACGTTCCTCTTTCCACCGTTCCTTAAGGGGACCATGAAATGATTTCCGCGAATTCCGTCCACTGTGCCGCAAACGGTTCTCACAATCCTCCACTATCATACATGCATCGACTTTTAACCGTATCCAGTGCACTGTGGGCGCCGTTACCGCGAAAACATAGCGGGGTATGACTGCCGGATACATCCCTTCATGCATGCCTACGTCATCACCATCCAGTTCTCTCAGCCAATTGTGGAGGACCGGCAGTACACGCCCCGCGTGGGACCACGTAGGTGCATGATTTCGGTTCAGACAACATATCTTCTGGTGAACAAGAAGTTCAGAGAGGAAAACTTGCTCCAGCAACCATGCTGGAAATCAACCGCTGCATCACACTTCCGGTAGGCCTCTGTCTGAACGACTAGATACTAGCCAGGTCCAGTTAACACGAGTGAAACGCCATCTCCGATTCACGATTTTTTCGAAGGTAGATAGCGCCACACGAACGTCTCAGCCGGTCTCAGCCGGGGGAATGCTGTAACTGCTACCCTTCTTTCGACGAGCTCACTCCTCCGCGCAAACGTATAGTCCATAATCACACGTGACCTCCTTAGCTTTTGAGATATGGGTATTCCCCGTTCTGTTCCACTTGTGGAACAGAACGGGAACGCTCTACATTTGTGTAGGGCACACCGTTTTTTTTCTTTAGCCGCCGGCAATTTTTCGGTGGGACACCCTGTATACGTTACCGAGGGAGTCCTTCACCGGGACAACATGAGCCTTGCAGTAAACCTTTGTATTTTCTTCATTATTCGGACAGCACGCGATTTTATTGACACTAGACTCCAGGCTGGTAATACAAATATTCTAAGGTCGATGTAATGATTTAGGGGAGGGTGGGGCAAGATGAGACAGAAATTTCCAATTGAATATGGAATTTTTATTTTTCGTGTTATAAAAACTAGCCATAGGCACATTCGCAGAGGTCTAAAATGAGAACGGACGTAGCCGGTTCTAAAATGAACACAGAACAAGAAATTCAAAAATGCAATCTGCCTCGTCTTGCTCCAACCCTCGGTGCAAGACTAGACATCGCGTGGGGCAAGATGGGGGAGGGGGGAGTAACACTAATAAATCTTTAAGAATACAACCTTTAAGAAAAACTCTTCCAAAATACACGGTTTTACAATAAACCGCGTCAAAGTATCCGCCAAGTAATCGACCGCACAAGAATGCCCACCCAAAAAAGAATCGCTTAGAATCCACCATGAAAAATGTATCGTTGAGAAACACATCGTTAAAAATAAACTGTTTCAAAATATATCATTTAGCCGAACACGACAGCGAAGTATCTCTATGCAGAGGATAGCTTATGCAGTGCTTACTTTGGTGGTTTTTACCCTTGTTAGCACGCACCCCCTACCTAGTAGACTGTCATGGCTCCCATGTTTTTCTGTGTGTGTTGTTGCTACGTTTTCTCTTCTAGTGTACAAAGGCTATGCATAAAATGCATAATGCTGTGGGCTTTGCAAATTCGATGTCCGACTTTGACGATCTCCCCAATTAATTCGACACGCATGTGGCCTAGCTTGTTCTGGAACTCCAAATCTTCAGTTGTTACCCAGATAACCGATTGTATATAACCGGAGGTGAAACACAAATAACAATGTAAATAACACAGGCAGCCTTGTTCACTCTGACCTAGGTTGCCTGGCGAGCGGGAAGAGCAAAAAAAAAAAATATAAAGAAACAGTAAAACGAAATCCTTGTAAGGTGAACGAGAAGGAAGTGACGATCATGAGCGGAGGTGACTTGCAAAGACTGTACAAAGGGGGCATTAAGTCACTCCGTTTGATTTTGCTTGGGTATATTAGGTGCAAAACAAAACGCTGAACGCAGAACTATAAATACGTGTGCATATAACGTTCCGATATATTTTTCCCGTTACAGATCCGAACGGGGCGTACTCTCCATTCCCTGTTCTTTATATGAAGTGTGGGAATTGCGTCATCTTCAACGATCTTCAACTTAGACGTAAGAAACATTTTTGTGTAACTCTCTCTTGACCTTCAAGAGCATCGAATCAGTTGCATCAGTGTTTCCATATGGCACACCATTCGTTCATTTTATGAAGCATTCAGTTCACATGAAATTGAATTACCAGCAAGGAATAGTTAGCCGAATCATCACTTTCGGAAGGGCATTTGTATATTTCAGTTCGAAGACATATAATCATAATTTGTTTCACTGGCTTACCGTGCAATGGTATAATGGGATCGACTTCCTGGAAGAGGCATATTTTCGTATTTCACTTCCAGCATTTGTGCTGCCGCGGTTACTCGTGCGAGACACAGTTGACCGGGATAAGTCATGATATTTTCACCAGATGAGACACTGTGTCTCAGGTGCATGGAATATTATTATGTATTGCGATAGCCATTGATCGCTTCATCAATGTCCACGATGTTACGCAGACATTAACGTGAAAGCTTGACGTTCAATCCTAAAATTGTTTCAATATTTCCGGACCAGTATAGACGGCTATTTGTTGTTGGCCAATATTCTTGGGCCATGGTCGGACCCATTACATCAAATGCAAGGCCTACGAGTTGTTGCTGAGGTCCTCGCCAGCACTCGACTACTGCATGTACTCTAATAGGAAACGTTTCCATCATCACTTTCTCGTCCCTTCCACAAAGGCATTCTGGCAGCGTATCACCTTAACGGCGGTGAATGACGCAGCACATCATCATCCCATTTATGAGTGCGTGTTGTGGGTTTGTGGCTAACAGTAACGTCTTGTCTTACCTTGATCAAATACCTGAGTCCAGCAGTATTTCACTATCGTTAACTTACCTTGCCTAATAACACAGACCCTGTCCCTGTTTTCAGTCAAGAAAACATCTTTAATTTCGTAAGGAGGAATTCATTCAGGAGGTTAGCTTAACGACCCCCATGTTGAAAAATTGTGTGAGGTCTCGAGTAGAGACGTAAGCTGTTACATATGAGAAGTGAAACAGATATGACCTTTACATAATAGATGTGGTGGTGGCGTGATGGTGGCGTAGTGGTGGCAGTAATGTAATGGTGATCAGAGAAAGCATAAAGGGAACAAATGAGAAGAAACGTTTAAACCGCAAGAGGACTTAACTAAGGCATAAAATGCAAGAGATAACACGTTCAATGCCAATGCATTTCTGCCTTATTATTTACATTATTGAGCAATTGAACGCGCACTATTTCCTGATCTTCCTACGCCATATCACTACTACTGGTATATGCTTACATTTGATGACTTAAGACTAAGTCTGCCCTCACACCCACAGTTGGCAGTTAAAAATACTGAAATACCGCCAGCCAGTCCTGCGAGATTTACCACAACTAGCCAATACTTTAGCTACCACTGTCCAGGCATCATATCATATGGGACGAGTGCCCTGAAGGAACGACGAGGAACTGATTCACACGGAACAGTGTCTCTTCGAAGTATCTGTATCTCGCGTCCTGAGACACTCCCGTTGACATTTTCTCACCGGCTCCCTTGGTTTTGTACCTTTCTATGGTAACAACAACAACTTCATTTTCTGATCATGAATGGGGAGTTGAATGGGGATGATGAATAGGGAGAATGGAGAGCCTATGCGCTATAGTGTGAAGAATGAGTAATTACACCTTGAAGTGTAGTTCTAAAAGTACACTATATGTTCCGAATGAACCACATGACCAGAGGCTCGGATATATATATGCATATACAAGGTCTTCCGCTAACGAGTACGTATTTGAAATATGGAAACCCAATGTTTCGGCTGCAATAAATTGGGATACGTTCCTCGATGACTGGACAATATTACGTCCGTACAAGCTATCTAGTGGAGCTTTTCGTCCATCAATTTTCCCTAATGGCCATTTCAATTATGCAATATTGAATTTCGGCTGCATATGAATATCTGCTCTCTTTGGTGCAGTGATATACTTTTGCCGTTTTCAGAAAAAGGGTCGGACCAATATAGCATGAGCAAATTATCCTCGGCAAAAACGACAGGTTTCGAGATAATTTTGGTCGCTCCGACGGAGGCGCATTTTTTCCTCGCTGTCCAATGTGAGCGGCAAATGCATCTACTCTTGTTCCCGCGTGGATTACATAGCATTCGCAGGACGCTGCGCAGAACCACCATGTCACCTGATTGTTGATTTGGTTTGATTTGTACAAGAAAAAAAATGGAGACGTTAGTCCCGATCCACTCGGACTGGCTACTCCCGAACGCGTTATTCAGAAAAGAAAGGGAAACTACACAAATCTATACACTTTAACTTCGATGTGGATCTCTGGCCTCCATCGTAGTAAACGTTCTCCACCAAGTTCAGCGTCTACATGATGAAGGTCATCGTATAAACCTGCAGTGGTTTCTAGGTCACTGCGGTCTAAGAGGGAATGAGAAGGCTGACAGAGTAGCAGCGGCTGCCCACGAGTCCCCGGCAGCCGTGCCCATTGTGCTGTCGAGAGGTGACAGGAGGGCCCTACTAACTGTATGGTTTCCACCCTTGGCTGTGCAGGAATGGCGCCGGGACATCACGCTTCAATCTCTCATGCATTCGGTAGTCCCAAACTTGTCGTTTTCTTTCCCTGCCCGTCTATTACGCCATTTTACCTCCCTCCTGCGTAGACTCCGGCTCAATGTGGCTTTCACCCGCAATCCAAGTGCATGATCAGATGCTGTGACACGGGCCACTGTTCCACCTGCGGTGTCGTGGCGACCGTCCAGCACATTCTTATGGAATGTTCACTCTACTGCCCGCAAAGGCGGATATTGTGTGATGAGCTTGCCCGTATCAGCAAGAGGCCGCTCACATTAGCAGCGCTCATTGGCCCCTATGAATATCCTGTGATACATCGTCGGGTTCTTCACCTGTTCATGGACTTCCTGTCGTCCACTGGATTGCTCCAGACGCTCTAGTTCTTTTTCGTGTTTTCATCCTTCCTTCATCATCCTCACGTAAATTCCAAGTGCAATGGGGTGGGGTACCGCACCACCGCAGTGAAACACCCCATCTCATCGTCATCAATTATTGTTGTTGTTGTTGTACTATACACTTTGAAACGGAATGGATGAAAACATCACCACAAAACTTGGCACCAAAAGCAACAGTGTAGGAGAGTCCAATTGTTCCTGACCTCTGCCGGATTCGAAACCGCAAATGTGGCATCAGTTGGGCGATGCGGCTAAAGGATTTGGTGTTCGCTTTGTGCAAGCCACAACACCCCCTATCCCTTCCGATATATCACACAAGTAGTACCTGCCTGTGCTGTGGCACTGGTGGTAGAACGTGAATTTTACTTGTTATGGGCAAACACCATATAGTCTGGTTACTTCTTCATTGTGCGTTTTAGCCATTATATTGTATGAAGTATTCCTTCAAAAATTTTTAGGGTAACTGTGCATGGACTACATGCCTATTAACTTCTTGTCTTTGTACTGTTCGCAGCACTAACACGTAATATGCACGGGCTCCTGTCAAATTACAACATGGTCTTCTCTGTACTGTACTTCGAGCAGATGACACCTGCCTCTTAGTGGTGGTGGATCCTGACAACATTTACCCGTGCTGCCTGGAGATGTACGACTACCTCTGTGGCCCGACGAAGATTTCGCTCTACGACAAATGCAACTGCGCCGATGTCTACGCAACCTTGCTGTAAACACTTCAGGACTTTTTTAACGTTCCTGTAGAGGAATGTGAAGCTGAATGCCGGTGTAGCTGCTTAATAAAATGGCACTCTGTCTATAGCACTCAACATTTAATAACTACCATATAGACCCAGATACATCAATGGATGAAAAAAAAAAAAGAATGAAGCTCACACGTCGAAGAAGGTCAAGCGTTAGCTCGGCAGCGAGGCGGAATCGTCAACCACGGCCAGCACAACAAATTTCCCAAAGGAAACACGATCCGGACCTTCCTCCATGTCACGGATGCGCGCAAACGGAGACATGGCCCATGAACACCCCGCGCAGTAACGGTGAGGGGGCAAGAAGTGACCCCCTGGTGGTGGGACCACTACCTTGTGTGCCTGGATACTGTCTCGCCCGGTTCGGTTCTTTATCATCCTCCCCCGGATCAACTTAGCTTATTTCGAGAAGATAAATGTGCTGTACTCGCTTGTGGCTCAAGGGTGCAACGAGAAGGAGGATTCAACAGGGTTACGTGACAGCGTGAAAAAGTATCCAACGCGAAGAAGATTATATGTGAAAGGGTCCAACGTATGCTTCAGCACGTTTGATCCTTCTGCACCTTTGGATCCTTCAGCACGTTGCAACCTTTCTCACGGTCGACTATGTGTCGAAGTATCTGAAGTGCTAAAGCATCCAACGAGTCGAAGAATCCACCACCGCATGACGCAGTCATGCAGTTCGCGTTCGGCAGTTCTAACTTTCAGGATCTTATTGCGTTGTCACTTCCACGTTAAAGTTCCCAAATTTTCCACATCTTCCAGTTCAGTTTGAATGTCTTATCTTCATGAGTGATTAAACATTCCCTATATCCAAATGAGTAGGTAGGTTCTCTCTGCCATAATGGGCGAAACTCAGGTGTAGCGACCACTCACGTCGCCGCCTATTCCAGTTCCGGTTCATAACTTGCTGTCTGCGTGTTAGTCGGCGGCTTAATCTTTTGTGTCGCGGCTGGTAATGCGCTGTAGGTCAGAGGTGGCAGCGCTGTCGTCCTCATTCGGATAAGACAATGAGCCGGTGTGAGCGGCTCCATCTGGTCGTCGTCGGACGTTAGGATCGACGATGGCCGCGAGTTAACAACGGTTTCCACTTCTTGGAGGACGGTTTCTAGTTCACCATATTCAATCCGGGCCTTTCATACTAGTGTCTTTCGAAGGCAACCTCTTACCGTCCGCAACATGCTTTCCCACCGTCCACCCCATGAGCCTCCACCTGGTGATGTGGGTGAAGCGGAAGTATCGGAATATCGGAATTAACCGCTCGTCGAAATGTCAAAGCATTGTCCAACTATATCATTTCTTGCAGTCCCGCACGGGATGCAAAGCGCCGAAAAACCAGTAAAAAGTTCCTCGTCGATAGGCTCGATATAATTTCAAGATGGACAGCCCAAGCTACCGCGCATGGAATTTAAGCGTTATAGCTCTTTGCGTTATAGCGACGTTGGTCATGACATAAAGAGGTCCCGCAAAATCAATTCCCACGACGGCAAAAAGGGTGTGTGTGTGAGAGAGAGAGAGGGAGATTCGCTCACCGGGTAAAAGAGCCGTGCAAGCCGTCGCTGGTTTCAGTTTGCAACTGCAGCAGACTGTACATCTCCTGATTACCTGTTTGACAGCTTGCCGGCACCTCGGTATCCAATACTTTTCCCTTACTTCGGTCACAGTCTCCAACACACCTCCATGCAAAATGCGACAGTGTCGCTCTGAATCACGAGCTCCGTGTAGCAACGCCGTGGAAGTAGGATGATGGGGAGCCGAACTGCTGGTCCCAGCTCTCCTTGTTGGAGTCGTCTCGTCACGCGCGATATTCCCGTTCCTCGAGGAAGGAGTTGAGCTGGAACAGCTCTGATTTATGACTAACTGAGCACTGCTTAACGAGCAAAGGAATTTGTGGTTGGCATTATTCGTGTTGCAAGCGGATTATCAAGTGCGTCTCCGCTGCTTTTGTTTCCTCGGTAGTGTGTATTCCGACTGGTGCGTCCTCAACTCGGCAGCATTTTTCCACAAACCTCATGACCCGTGTCATCACTCTCAATACCCGTGATATCCTGCCGAAGCATTCAAGTTGCAGTAGCAGACCTTCAATAGCTGCCACGCGTAGTATAAGAGAAGGTGGTGGTGAGAACACCCCGCTCGTTCTTGATTGACAACTTCCGGTGTTCTGCCGTCGGTGGCGTGTGAGTGCGAAGCTCCGGCCAGCATCACCCTTCTCGCTACAGCCATTCCGGTCCTCTCCACCACAACGAGCTCGAAACACAGATCTCACCTGTGTGCCTGTTGTTACCAAATTAGTCGAATTGCAGGGGCCGGGATAATGTCTCCACCTCGCTGGATCGGCGATGCTTTGGATTTCAGTAACCCTGTTGCTCACAAAGGGTCCATTTGCATCAATGTGAATCTGGATGGCAAATTATGCGCTGATGTGCAAGTTTGCAGTTAGAGACACAGGCGTTATCTTGATGCTGAGTTGATACTTTAAGGAATTCTCCATTTCAGTGTTGTATGTATGCGTAATTGAATTAAGCTGAGACACCTCACCCTTCATTCTTACTGGGAGGCAAGCAAGAGTCTCGAATTTGCTGAAGCTCGCAAGACAAGCAGTAGTACTGTTTCATTTAATAAGTATGTCTTTCTAAATGGTAGCTCTCCCGCTTGATGACAATACAACTTCTGCATGCTAAGTGTTTAGAGGTGGACATCCTGAAAGCATTGGCAAAGTAGGCTATTGCGAATGGCTCTGAGGATTATCCTCGATGACCCCCCGCAGGTGCCACGTGTTGCTTCTCAACAGAGGTTAAATGAACCATGAATACACTTTCACACAACAGGAACTCAACATAATTCGAAGAGGTACGCGGTGGCCAATTTTGAACATCGCTAGATATATGTGAATAGCTCCGCCAATAGAAAATCTAGTTTTTCTCAACAGGAAATTTATAGGTTATATTGATACACTTCGGCGCAATTTCCATAACAGTTTTCATCAATGCAGAGTAAATTATATGGAGAGACAAAAGATAAATATTCTATCGATTTTCTGTTCAACAGATGTAGTTCGTGCCAAATAGCCAAAGAGAAGCCAACGAATAGAATTACACCTGTTCAAAGGATATCTGCATATACAGTTTATATGCAGGCGATACCCTACCTCGTGGGGGAGGGGTATATTTATTAAGAAAAAGGAAAGGAAAGGTCAGCCAGGCGGAAGTCGGCTTGCTATTGCAAAAAAAAAGGAAAATGGGGGAAGAAAAGAAAAGGAAAAGACAAAGAAGAAAAGAAAAGCAAAGGAAGGACACAAAACCAAAACTGAAAAGTCACACACACGGTCACACAATCACAAGGCGTTGACAAGGTTCGAAGCGTGGAGAAAGCGGAGGAGCCCAGTGGTGACTGCCCACTGGGTCGACTGACGAACGGGACCCAGTAAGGTAGCCAGTGTCATAGTGCCGTAGCCAAGCCGGGATAGACGACGACAGAAGGCGTCACGGTGCAGAAGGTGTTGCCGGCAGTGTAGGATGCAGTGGGGAATATCACCCACCACGCCACAGCTAGTCCAGAGGAGAGTGCTAGACTGACCCATTCTGAACAGTTGCGACGGTGTGCGGGCGACGTTTAGACGAAGACAGTGAAGGAGCGATTCCTCGTGACGAGTGCAGCGACACGTAATAAAGAAGTCCACTGCGGGGTCCATTGATTGCAGGTGACCGATGTATGAAGTAGCCTCAGCTCTGAACGCTTGGGCCCGAGCAGCACACCGGCGGCGTATAGACATACAACACGCAGAAACAGCAAGGGGCAGATGTACCGTAGCATGAACCTCACCAGAGATCAGACTGCAACAATAAAAGAGAGCCAGAGTGTGCTAACTGCAAATCCAGCCATCCCGCATCATTTTCCTTATGTCATGTGAAGACCGCCGGCCTCCAAAAGGCACCAACACTACGAGGCACCAGGCACTACGACTTCCGACTGACGCTTCTAGGGTTGGTAGTGCCGCATTCCCGCCTGGTACAAATGCACAAGAATTTCCTGCGCTACCATCTCGATGTGCACGAGGCGAACGGGAGGCGCTGAACACAATCGCGTATAAGCCCATCACCCACCGCCTCCTCGTTCATCAAGGCATATTACACACACTTACGCCAGTGTGACGAACCACCAGGCACGAGGAGACAGTTACCCTCATCAGCCCCTGAAGATGTGCCTTCTCTGGGACTCTTCTCAGCGGTACTCGCTCCCCTTAAGGCAGTTGTCTCTGCTTTTCCTGGTGCGTCGCAACTGCCCGAGGTCCAAGCGCTTCTGGCACTGGAGGTATTATCTTTGCATCAGCACGACGGCATTGCATAGAAAGGCCATGGCGATGCAGTGGAATCCTCGAAGCCTGCGTAACAAGCTCCCTGATTTTAAATTACATCTACAACATTACAAGTTCCCTTTTATAGCTGTATGCGAACACGGCATGAACTCCGCACATCGCGTTAATGGATACACAATCTAAGAAAAACTTACACACACTGGCTTGACGTAGCAATGAAACAAAATGTAATATGACGTTTCGATGCCTGTTCGGGCATCATGAAGCAAGAAACAGTACGCCATTCGAGTTCTACTTATAGCTTAGTCATGACCTTGTAGCACTCAGGTAGTGGCCCTTTGTGACTGTTACATGCGTTATCATTACGGTGAATGTGCCAAGATTCCAAAAATTTTCTTACGCCCCATCTATGTTCGTGTGCCACGGTCTTTGCATTGTGAAAGTCAAAAGAATGACCTGTGTTTAGCACGTGATCGACAAGTTCTGTGCGGTGATTAACTGCCGGTGGCACTGATATCTGTTGCCGCAGTTATTTCAGCCTCGTTGCTTTCTTTCTTCCAGTTTCTCCCACGTAGCAGGCACTGCATTGTTCACATTTCAAACTGTATACAACACGAGATTCTTCCATGCGGGGCACAGGGTCTTTGGGGTGACATAAAATATTATACAGTGTTTTGATGGGTTTAAAGGCTGTGTGTATGCCAAGTGGTTTTAAAATCCTTCGCACAGCTTCTGATAGGCCCCATGGGGCCTAACAGAAGCTGTACGAAGAATTTATTTTATATGAATATTTTATGTCACCCCAAAGACCCTGTGCCCCACATGGAATAATCTGGTGTTGTATACAGTTTGGAATGTGAACAATGCAGTGCCTGCTACGTGGGAGAAACTCGAAGAAAGAAAGCCACGAGACTGAAACAACATCAGCAACAGATATCAAAACCACCGGCAGTGAATTACCGCACAGAACTTGTCGAGGAGGTCCTAGAAACAGGTCTTTCTTTTGACTTTCACAATGCAAAGACCGTGGCACACGAACATAGATGGGGCCTAAGAAAATTTTTGGGTTCTTGACACATTCACCGTAATGATAACGGATGTAACAGTCACAAAGGGCCACCACCTGATTGCTACAAGGTCATGACTAATCTATAAGTAGAACTCGGATGGCGTACTGTTTCTTGTTTCATTCTCATGATGATGCCCGAACAGGCATCGAAACGTCATATTACATTTTGTTTCATTGTTACGTCAAGCCAGTGTGTGTAAGTTTTTCTCATGATGGTCCCCTGGCTTTTGGTCTATCTTCAATACACAATATATCGATCTCATCAATCCTTTGAGAGCAGAACAGCGCTATACGTTCGTAATGACCTCGTTGCTGCGCCCATGGGGTCAGTTTGTCATGCTCTTATGATCATGTCACCTGCAAGATCCGCCGTGGCCCCATGCTGTTAACGGTCGTCAGTATCTATATACGTCCCGCGGTACAAGTCCCGTGGAGTGACCTCGAACGCATACTTGACTCTCTAGAAGCCCCGGCGCTCGTGCTGGGTGACTTCAACGCCTATCACTCGGCCTGGGGAAGCCGAAGGACGGACGGTAGGGGAAGGAGGTTGTTGGAGGCAATGGAGAATAATAGCATATGCCTGCTGAACAATCGAGAGCCAACTTACATGCGATCCCCAACGTCACTGGATGTATTGGACCTCTCGTGGTGCTCAACCGACATAATTCGCCACTTGTCGTGCGCTACGGACGTCGAGGTAGTGATCATTTTGCTCTATATATTTCGCACGATAGATTGCCCCTCTCAGCAACTACTGAACTGATTTCTTTCACAAACAGGAGACTTTTTCGTGAGGGCCTCAGAACATCTGTGCACTTCGGTATGTCCCTAGAGCCCCTCTCGCAAGCAACTAGCCGCGGTATTCAGGACGCAGTGGTCATGTCTAAAAGGGTAACAGGACATGTCGGTCATTCTCCAGCAATTAACTACCTTAGGGCATTACGTCGCCGAGCAGAAAGAACGGCTCGTCGGAAAGGCCAACTTACGGACATTGTGGAATACCGCCGGATGAAAGCTAAAGTAACACGAGAACTTAAGAAAGACAATAGGAAGCGTTGGCTTAAGTTTTGGCACAATCTTTCACCGTTTCACCCGGCCACGAAAACCTGGCGGATAATCCGATCTCTCGAGGAGGCGCCCCCTCAAAAGAATCCTCTCGCGGCCTTGGCTATCGTTATAGGAGTAGACGAAAACACGCTATCGACAGACTTCTGTGTGGTACTAACGACACCGGCGGCTGCCACGATGACATCGCTACACCGCAGTTTTGTCCACAGTTTGACGGCTGAACTTCACCAAGACCGGCCTCAAATGTGCAGGCTGGCCCCGTCCACCAGAAGTTATGGACTGCGACCTCCTACTAATCGAGCTAAAGGCAGCGTTGAAGCTTGTGAACGCCAGCTCGTCCCCGGGACCCGAAAAAAATCACCTATGCCGCACTGCAAAACCTTGACGGGCGGTAACTCCAAGCCCTCCTTCATGTGTATAATACGTCTTGGCAACAAGGATCTTTACCACCTACCTGGACGGAGGCATTGGTTGCTCCCATCTTGAAACCAGGCAAGCTCCCAAATGCCCTATCCTCCTTTTATCCTGTCAGCCTGACAAGCTGTATGGGAAAACTGATGGAGAGAATAGTTTTGCATCGCCTCGACTGGTGGTTCGAAAAACAACGTGCGTTCCCTCATGAAATGGCTGGATTTCGTCGCCACCGAAGCTCCATGGATCCAGTTCTCAACCTAGTCTCTACAGTCCAACATGCTCGTGCCCATCGGCGGATTGTCCTATCGGTTTTCCTCGACATCAAGCGCGCATATGATACCGTCTCGCAAATTTGTGTGCTGCACGCCTTGCACTCGTTTGGGGTATCCGGTCGGCTCTTCATCTGGCTCCAAGACTTCCTTACGAACCGAACTGTCGCTGTCCGTACGTCCCAAGGCCAAAGCCCTCAGCATCATGTTCATCAAGGAGTCCCCCAAGGAAGTATAGGAAGTATTCTGAGTCCAACACTCTTTAACATGGTGATGGCCGGCTTACAATCAGTAATTCCACGCAATGTGTCGTTTTCCGTGTGTGCTGATGACGTCGTCCTTTGGACAGTAGGAAAATCACGCCCAGCCATGTTGCTGCGCGCTCCGCGTGTGAGGAGTGACGTGGTTCCAGTGGCGCCTCGTATTCTTCCGCAGTGTATTCCTCGCTGCTTTCATGCCTGTGGTGTGCTCTGCAGCCTCGCGTTTGAGAAGGATGACAACCTTGCTTTTAAAGCACAGGTTTAATGTTTGCTTAATACCCCTGTCACACGGGCATTTCGATCCTTCTCGAATCCGATCTGCATCGAACTTCCCGAGCACGCTCGAGTTTTGATGCTGCTACACAGCCACTTTCAATGCGCATTGAATGGTTGACTTGTGCAAATGAATAAACGGGACTCATTAATTTCGCGTTTCCTATAAAACAGCGATATTAGTGGTAATTTATCGTATACCGATGTAAGCATCATTTGTAGCTCCGCACGCATGTCCGTCTTAAGTTATGACAGTTCACCGGGGTCGAGGATGCAAATGGCGGCCGTCGAGCCGTCTTGAAATTCTCAATCCTGTTATGGGAACTGTCTTGAGTCAAGCAGGATCAAAGTTCGATCCTGCTTGGAAGCGGCCGTGTAGCACCATCCGATCTGCATTGGGTTCAAGCAGGTTCGGTCGAGCAGGATCGAAAATGCCCGTGTGACAGGGGTATAAGGTAAGTCAAGCTAGCTGGGATGCAACGTACGACGCCTGCGTTTTACTTGTGTTACCACGTTAAAATGGACCAAATACCTCATAAAGGAGGAGGTCTTATACCAGTTTCAATAGTTGTATTTCAAGGATGGAGCAAACAGGAATGGACCAAAGAAAACACACCCAAGAACAGCTGCACCATCAGCTACAAACAAGCCTGTGCTGCCATTTTGTTCAATAATTGCATTGTGCTTATTTGGGGGGAGAGCGGGGTTCTAAAATGAAACAGAAGTAGTTAAAAAGAAGTGAAAAATTCCACACACACAACCAGAAGATATCTGAACCTATGCTGAAGCTAGCTTTTATACACGGACATGTTTTTTTCTTGGGGATGGCATAGTATGCCATAAGCCTAAGCTAATGCCAGCCACATATTTGTATAGCAATACATATATTCTTCACATAATGGCGTTGAAGAACTGCTTACCTCAAACAAAATAAATAACCAGGTGTGACACATACAGAATCAAAGGCATTTGGTTCCAGTCATACAGTGAAAGCAGTGTCCACGAGATGCTACATATTCTCCTGGTGATGTGAAGGAAGGAAGCTTTCCAGCAATAACTGTTTGTCATGGTGTCTCGTATTGCAACAGAGTTCAGGCACTGTTTCGAATGACAGATCCATAGATGTTAGAATCATTCGTCATGATGCTGATGGCCCATTCTTAATTACATCAGAACTTCGTGACCGTAGTACGGTCAAATATGTCAAATGTGTTCGCAAAGGAATTCGACGATGTCGTTATCCACACAGTCGGACACTCAGCAGTAACGTTACTCTGTTTACGGAAAAAGCCAAACATGATCCCGATTCACCATGCAACCGATAATCAAGGAAGAGCAGTGAAGCTATACGTCCTCATTGATAATGAAATGTGGCGCTTTATCGCCGTGTATGACCCAAATAACGTACAAGAAATTCGAGGCCTTAGACAGTAATGTAGAGGGATGCAATAGTTTTGGTTGGCGATTTTAAGTGCACCTTATGGACAAAGACAGAAGCAAAGTAGGGTAGTCCGCCGATAAAAATGGGGAAGCCCTCCTGGCCTTAACAGTGAACAACAGCATGATAGATGCATATGAAAGAACGGCAAGCAAGGCCCAACGATATACGCATTTCCAAAAGGGCACATATGCTAGGTTGGACCGGGTGTACACAACAGCGAAATGTACGAAGACAGTGACGAAGTATGAAGTGCACGCGGCATATTTTACGAATCATTGTTTAGACCATCAAGACCATTCAACACCCAAGCGGCAAGGGTGGACGTTGTGGAAGTTGAACGTCAAGCTGTTAGAAGACCAACCATTTATTGGCGCAGTTAAAGACGAGATAGAAGAGATAATATCAAGCAAGGAGTATTGGGTTTCATCTTGGGAACAGTTTAAACAACGTGTTCGGTTTATTGCGATAGAAAGAAGCAGTGTGCTAGCATATCACGAAAAATGGAGAGAGAACGAATTAAAGAAGCAGCTAAGCAACGTCATGAAATTGAAGTGTGAAAATCCCGGCACGTACTATAAGGAGATGGAAGATTTCAAGCATGAACTGGGGACTGGGAACCATACAAAGTATGAAGGAGCACGAATACGGTCTAGATCTAGATGAGGTACCGAACAAAGCATATTTTCGAGAGGAATTGGACCACGTGAAAAGAAAGGCAATACAGGAAATAAAAAATAGGAATTGTTCTACATGAGGAATCGGAGAGACATAAATGCTTCGAAGAATATTATGCAGACTTGACAGGCAAGGAAAATAGAACGCTACCCATGGCAGCAAGCAAAAGAATGTGTAATCTGCTACAACTGACAGGGGAAGGCCAACAGATATTAGCCAGGCCGCTTGATCTGGAAGAAATAAAGGAAGCCGTGGCGTCCCTAGGAAGAAACAAGACACCAAGCCCAGACGGACTAGGTGGTGAATTTTACCAGATGTTCGGCGACTTTTTATCCCCTGTACTTCTACAAGTTTTCAAGGAAGCTGAAGAAGAAGGGGTGCTCCCCAGATGGTTTAGACATTCGCATACTATACTAATACCAAAGAAGATTTCAGAAGGAGCGGTGCCACGAGTCACATATTATAGGCCAATTACGTTGTGCAGTGCGGACTATAAAATCTACGCGAAAGTGCTGGCAGCTAGGTTGCAAGAGGTTATCCCAAACCTTGTTGGGGGCCACCAGACATGCGGGATCAAAGGAAGAAATATTCAAACAAACATTCATGTTATGCGAACAGTGTTGGACATATGTACGCAAGAAGGAGATCAAGCAGCAGTGTTGCAGGTCGACCTGATGAAAGCTTTTGACAGGGTCAGACATGATTTTCTGTCTAATACTCTTCACCAAATGAACATTGGGAGACGTTTCATTGGTCGTGTTAGATTGTGCTACAAAGAAGCGGCAACAAAGTTGGTGATCAATAATATGTGCACAAGCGCGATTCAGCTGCGTTCATCTGTTCGCCAGGGATGTCCGTTATCACCCCAACCCTTTGAGCTTTATATAGAGCCGTTATGTCGCAACGTTCTACATAATACGAATACTACTAATACTAATACTACTACACCATAAAAAAAGAAAGAGAGAAAAGAGGACAAAACAGAGGAGGAAAATGAGGAGTTGGACTGCGATATCTGTTTGTCACGCAAGTGATTATGAGACTGTTCTTCTACCGGAAATGCAGACACCCACTGATACGAACAATGTTGCAGAGCATAGGATACTTGCACCTACCAGAAATTGTTGTTGCTACAAACAGGCGGGTCCTTGCACTAGATGGGTTTTATAAGGAAGTTGTGGGAGGTATACGTTTTTTGTTGGCAAGGTTTTCGGCAGACTACCTTTTCAGTGTGAAGAAGACTAAGCTTCGAGCGAATCTGATTGAGTGTGTGTTTCCCGAGCCCCTCTACAGACAAATAGCTGCGAATAGTCCGGTAGCTGACATCTTATGCCGGGTAAAGAAGATGGCAATCAAGCCAAGGATTAAAACGTTTTTCTTCAAAGTCCACACGAACACCTTGCCAGTAAAAACATGGTTGCAGTCAAAACGCATATTTGTCCCGTGGTCCGTCAACTGTAGGTATTGCAAAGAACCTGAGACCATCGAACATGTTTTTATGTACTGTATACGGAGGCCCAGTTTTTCTGGGAGGATATAGGCAGAGGAATCAGGAAACGACTGGAGCTAAATCCGCACACCATTCGTTATTTGCCACTAGAGGAAAAAACAGGCCCACGATACGATGTTCTATGTGTAGTAGCAATGTTCTGTGGTTGCCTTAAAGGGACTCTGACCAGAAACTGTAGGAGCTCTTTCGTACTTGCAGTCGATAAAGCGCTCAACAAGGACACTACATGTGAAAATTCATTCATTAAAACACCACGGTTTCTCTAAACTCGAATTTTAAACATTCGACTTCGTCCGAGTGCAGCACACATAGCGTCAAACCGAGAAAACATATGTTTATATAGGATATCCACCCTGGCCCACCATCAAGATGACGTCAACACGAGGGCCACTGTCAACACCCATAATTGGCTCAAACGCGTCACGTGGTCACGCAATACCTGTCAATTTCCTTCATGAAATGACATTTATATGTTAATGTTTTTGTTACAGAGTCTACATTTATCAACTGCAATAGGTCCTACGATTTTCTTTTCAATCTGTGCGCGGCGTTCCATGTGCTTCCGTATCCGGTCAGCTGTAATGGAGCCGTATGACGACGAGCTTGCGAACTGCGAACTTGTGTGACTCCCGGCTCACCCTGCTTTTTTCGGGTAATTGGGTTGGTGTTGGAATTGTTCGCCATATTCTGAACGTTTCACCTATCATTGCAGTGTACTGTTCTTGATCTGCTGCGAAGCAACGAACCGCAACGGCAGTCACTCGCCTCAGCGAAATTCTGTGTGCTGCATCTCAAAGGAGCATCGGTACCTCATGATACCGTCACCTAAACCTCCACTGCCTTCAGCTAAAGAAACCAAGTGTACTCTCGTGTGGTCCTGACTGAAAAGTAGTTTCAACAAGGTTAGCATGTTTATTTTTCAGTTCCAAGTCTACGCACTGAAAGCCATGCAAGTGCAGCCGATCATTCTCGTAGCTGTTGTGTAACGTCCAGGGAGCACATGGTGGGCTAGTAGACGTCTAAATGACGTCTAAAAAAAGAGATAAGGAATGTCTATAGAATGTCTAGGCACTAGACCAAATGTCAAGTATCCGTCCACTAGACGTCAAATAACACGTCTAACGTTACGCCACCTAGCCATCTAGCCCTACACTCTTAAACCCGTACCTTTTATTGTAACTTTTAGAAACATGTAACTTCTACATAGACGTAGATTTCGAGATTTCTTATAGGTTACACCACTGTAACGTATATTTAGAGGTTAAAAGCGACCAAAGTCATGTCTTTACAACACGAATAGAAGTTACATCTCGGAAAAAACAAAAACAGCTTGTTGTAACTTATAAATGTACCCTCTACTCCGACACTGTAACTTCTAAGCGAAATCTCCAACGATAATTTCTTTGTTAGTTTCTTATCGTTTGTTTTCCTTCTGTTTTTCAGCATAATGCCGCGTTTCAGCCTCCCATTCGAGACGATAGTTGCGATTCTACGCTGTTATTTTTTATCTGTTTCAGCGTCATCTATACGTCGACTACATGTTATCAATGCTGTATGAACACAGATTATAAGTTCGCAGTCTGGAATACTGATAGTATGTTTCTTTCTAAAGGGTGGGAAACCACTGTCAAGGCCGCAACCACCAAGATTTCCGTATTCGCTGCGTAGCCGAGCCTGGTCTAGGCCTATCCACACTGAGAGCGGTTTCCTTGAAACGCTCGTCGTCCGTCCGTTAACAAGTGTAATCTGTTTTAATCAGTGGTTTTCCTCGCGTTTATCATAGTATCGTCAGGAAGAACGGAAAAGCTAGATGTCGCTAGCAAACAAGGATATTTTCGCTGTTCTCAGGGGAAAGTGTAGTAAGTGCGAAGATTGCAAAGAATACATAACGGAAAACGAACGTCACCACCGCAGCCCTAATTCACACACTTCATACACTGGGTAAGTGTACATTTTGTGCTAGGTACGTGCGTTATTTTGATAGCAAGAGCTCTTAGCGCATGTTTGTTGTGATTATGGCAAGCGTTTTGCGGTCCTGCATATGAACGCCACTTGCTACTTTTCTGCTCTTACTTGGTCGCCAAGGCAATACACCGGCGTGCATTTTGCGAGCTGCGGATATATGCATCGAGATATATAATTCGCAGCTTCCTACTTGTTGTATTCTTACGATATTCTAAGACTCAATCGCGGAGTGAACGCCTTCCCGCATTTATGCTGCTTTGTACCTTGTGCTTTGTACGGATTTGAATGGTTCCGTAAATGTTACTCTCATTGCCCAAACTTTTGTTCCCAGGATCCCACATGCAGGTTCACATACCGTCACCAGCGCAATGCAGTACCTCACAAACTCGTCCCAGAGCGCCTCCAACGCTGATAACGCAGTAATGTAGTGTCTCCTGCGTTACTGTACACTCATATTCCTCAAGGTAAGGTTGTGTGCGTTTTATGTAATACTGTATTGCCATTTGCGCTCGCCTCCGCAACACGAATGTGGAATAAATTTTTTTCTGCTGCAATTCTCCATTTCGTTGGGTCTGTTCAGCTTAGCAAATATAGGTCAGTTGTTTTGACTCGCTGGCTTCCTCGCACTTTTATGCATTGCTTCTCACTTAGAAGATAGTTCTTTTTTCCACATACATGGTAAAGCGACCATGGTTTCTCCTCACATCAGAATCGCACTTGTGTACAATGTGTCACCTCTCGACAGACTTCTGTTTTTGTAATATACATATGTTCAAGATCTCCTTTTCTGCTGGTTCATTTTGGTACCTTGGTGTGTTCTGTAAAGGTCTGTCCATATCCCACGCACAGGGTGTTTGTTTTTATTCGCATCACACCAGCACTCATTTGACAGGTGGGTTATGTTAATTTTCGCAAATTAACCCATCCGTAGTTACAAACATTTCCGACATTTCCTGACGCATGTGTTTGTAACTACGGATCGATTAATTAGCAAAAATTCACATAACCCACCTGCCAAATGAGCGCTACTTTGTTGCGAATAAAAAACATCCATGTATAAAAAGCCGCACGTTGGCGTAACCTTTACGGGCAGTTGCTGGATTGAAGGCCGTAACCTCTAATTAGTGGGTTTCCTTGTAACTTTTATAAAAGGTACTGCTCAGAGGGTACCTGGTAGCTTCTGAAATAGAGGGTAAAATATTGCGTATTTTTACCCTTTACGAAAGGGTACCGAGTTAAGAGTGTAGACATCCGATGTCTATGTACCAAGCCGAGATTTAGACATTCTTTTGACCTGGATGTCTGGAACAGGGTCAGACACTTAACCATGTATTAGACATGAAGTCTACAGTTAGACCAATTTTATCCCTCCATTCAGGCGAAAGGTCTAGGGTTATACATTTCCTGTACCTTACTTTAGCCACCCTTAGACCTACTCTAGACCATGACTAGTCCTGCTACCGTCCTGGCATGCATTCATGCAGAAATGTGATATAATTGATAGCATCACGGATCTCAGCATAAACATTTATTCACAGTAAACCACACACAAAGTCTACGGTACAAAACTCAGCCTAAACCGGATTGACTTTGCCGCCAAGCAGGCGTCTTGTGTTTTGACTGAGGAGTGTTGAACTCGCAGCAGGGTGTTGATGGCCACCACTATCCTTTCTTCTAATGAGTGATTGTTGGTGCTGCAGCACTGCCTCCAATGAGTCACTGTGGCTAGAAAATAGAACAAAACATGTCAGAAAGCATTATGTAGCCTGCTAGTTCTAACTAGTTTGTTTAGTAGCTATGCACACTCTTTCACGGGATGCTTGTCTGGTCACATAAGACCAAGGACTGTATCAACACTGATCTGAGAGACACATAAAGAAAAGAAGCTGCACGTACAAAAATCACAGAACTGTTACAGCTACACAACACGAATTGCAGCAACAGCTGAAAATCTGTTTGTGCGCGACTACCTGATGTGGACGCTACAGCGCTGCACCATCCGTGGATGGAAGCGGATATCCGCAAGATACTTGCGGATTCGGATAAAAATTTATTACTTTCTGCGGTGTGCGGATCGGATGGCTCGAGATCGGATGCGGATATACCGCATGCTGTCATTTTTCTACTAGCAATTTGTTTGTACTGCGCGCCGACAGCGAGCGCATACCCGGGTTCACCTTTGACCATGCACGGCCAAGACGGGAGAGGAGGCGTTCTGGCATCCACGCAAGCACCGGCGATGTTGCATTCCACGCGTTCCAGAAGTCTATCCATATCGCGTTTGTTGAAAGGTTTACCTTTGCTTGTCGTCGTGAGTCCCTCCGTAAGAGCATGGAGGCATCCGAAATTATACCAACATTCTTCCGGCGGTGTTTACTCGTCCTTCGAAACTTGCGGATTTCCGGATGTAAACGGTTGTGTATGCAGCGGTGCGGATCGGATAACGTGTGCGCGGATGGGGGTCGGATGCTAAAAATCGTATCCGCGTAGGGCTCTAGCGGACGCTGCCAGGATCTCAGGGAAATGAGGATGTAACAGCTGTCGCTGTGAAAGTACATCAATGTGACAGGCGTTTCCTCGTGGCACACGACCTTACCTGGTCGAGCAGGCGACTGCGAAGCACTCCATGATTGGCGCAGCACTTCCATCACTGCATTACGCTAAAACAACATCTGTGCTGCTCTCATAACTTTGGTGCAAAAATTCTGTACAGGGTAAAAATAAACACTGTGTATATTATAAAAGACAATACAAAGCAAGAGCTGTATCACCACGTCAAATATTATATTATATTATTCACATGACGTCATCCGCAGGAGACCGTCACTGTCGCTAGCAGGCAGATTTGCTGCCATCGGCCTTTGTAGATCTCGGCCCTATTGTAGATTTCAGTCAAGCTGTTACCCATATTATACTCACCGTATATCTGGTGTTTAAAACTTGTTGCTCTGGGATTTGTAGAATATCATAGCAATTTCGATGTTTTTGGTGTTAATAGTCACCTAAAAAGCATAATGCAGCGAACAAATGCAAGGACTTAACATTGAGGGACCTATAGTATGGCGCTGGGGTGACTTCAGTGAATAAACCTTTTAGGAACTCAAATCTTGCACTACTGCCAGATAGCTGTTTGGGTGAAGTAAGACGGAATGACATAGTCACGCTGTTCTCCATACAATACCAAGGATGTTTCAAAACGACTAAGCACAGAAATACTAGTTTTGTACCGTTTGATGAATATTTTGCCTGCTGCCCACACATGTTGTGCAGTTCCTTAGCAAGCTTCTGGCAGTTCTTTCTTCTACATCGCACTTCCCCGCTGGCTTTCACGGCATCTGAAAAAAAGTTCAATTTCGTTAACCACACGACAACGATGTAAATGGAAAGCAGTTAGAGCCTTCCACCAACTGTATTTGCAATACTTTGTTGACAAAAAATTTAAAGAGGCTCCCTCTAGAGTAAGATTAGGGGGCACATCGAATATCAGGAACATTGGAGGACAACACAGTCAGACGTCAGAGACAACTGCTTCCCCTCACCTCACAGGGAACTGTTAAGCTTATGTGCAAATAGATGTTTCGTAGGGTAGGTTACCACTATTTTCATATCCACCGATGCAAGATAGTCCAAGCACCTATAAAAAGAAAAATGCAGTTGCTATGAAACCATGATATGCAAACAAAAGTACTTGCGCAAAAGTTTCAGTGTGTAGTTTCACTGCCAGCGAAAAATGCAACAACCGAAGTCTGCTGACATGACAATGAACTAACCAGAATTTATGTTCCGGCGCGTCCGCCCTGCAAACCGTAACTGTCGACTTTCGTTTACTCAAGACTTCAACAGTCATCGAAAACTCGTGAATCTCGGTGGTTAATTAGTGATACCTTATTTGTTTTAGCACCAAGACGAACCAAGGCACTTACTGAAACGTTGTACCGCCGAACATACAACGTTAATCACTACTTTGAATGCAAGTGCAGTCAGGTCAACCCACACTTCCAATGCGCTTCAATCGGTGATACGAAGCCGAAATAAATAAAGGAAAAGATATTCCGATATTATGCCACGCATCTCTACTACATGCGATTTGGTGCACAGAAACAAGCACATACTTTAGTGAAGAGTGAACTCACCCCTTAAACTTGAAAGCATATAATGTTATACATTGCGAGACAACTGAGATCATGAGCGACGCCACAGCAGTCGGTCTGTGGATAGCCCACCTGAGTGTCCTTAAATGTGCAATAAAAGCTCACCACAAAACACACCGTATTTAATGTCCCTTGCGGAAGATGGCATGTCTAAGCAACTTGTATCTTGGCACTAAGTTGCTGGTGTTTTTGGCCGGGTTCGAACTGGCGATCTCGGGATCAGAAGGCGAACACACTACAGGCTCAGCCACCAAGGCCGGTTCACGGACAACTTGAACAACACAATTATGTTAACTCTGCCATCAAGTAATTCAATTTCCTGCATATGTTTTGTAACAATTGAACTTCAGATTTGTAAGTCTGAAGGCTAAGTTTAGAACCATCTCTTATAATTTAGTGACTCAATTTGATGTGTGAGTGTCTTCACACCTCTTAAAAACCTAATAAGACAAAATCTTGATGATTTGTAATATGTGGTATATACAAGGCCAGCTACAAGACGTCTACAATTAAACGTCTATTACTAAATGTCTACCAGATGTCTAGTAAATCACTAATTTTAGACGTCTAAATAATAGTACGACGTTTAGACGTCTAGTCAACGTCTAGTTTGGGCACTATCCCTAAAGTCTAGGGTTAGAATAGGTCTCGACGTCTAGTAGACTACCATGTGTTCCCTGGGGTGTATGCTTTCTTACGCATCCCACAGAACCCTCTGCTTTATCAACCCAGTTATCTTTATGTGATCCTTCTGATGGCTTCTTAATATGCTATCCCGCTCTGAAGCATTGAGATGATGAAGCGTCGTGCTGGCTGCACCTCTGCTTTCGAAAGATGAAACAGTCATTCCACACTGTGCTTACTGGCTTTGTTAGTCTGACAAATCCCACCGACTTGGACTGCCTTTTTCAAGAAAGTTTGAAATGTAAGTATGTGTATATTGGTTTCACATATCCACATCCACATGTGTATCATTGTACTTGCTACAGCATATTAGCGTACGTTATTATACAACACCTCGTATGGCAAACTCGACATCCGTCACACAATGCCAGCAATTTTTTCTGCCCTTTCTTCAACTGCTTATTTTTATCATATCATATGTTTTTGTCTATATCTCAATTTATCAACCAAGTATAATATTTTAGTATAATAGTCTGATTTTTAACTAGTCAGTTTTACCATGGTATCGGCGCACTATAGCCCCAGTTGCTTATGCGACATTAAACTGAATCATCATCATCTTCTTCTTCAACTGCCATTGTTCAATTCAAGTGCCAGGTCTCAGTTGGATACAATGATATGGCGAGATATATTTTTGGCTTTCATTCTGGAATTCGTTCGTTATTCGTTCAAATAGAATTCGTTCACATCATTTTAAACTGTCTTGATTTCTGGTCCACGTATATGTAGTATTTTTTTATTTTGTAAGGCGTTGGGCGTTCCTGTTTTGCGCTCAGTGCCTAATTAGCATGCGTCTTTCGTAAATAGGCCTTCCATATTGTGGCTGCGTTCCAATACCTCGCGCGCGCGAAGCCGCCTGACTAGGCAGCTGAGTAGACCCCTTTGCTTGTCACTATTGGAACAGGCTTGCCTAGCCGAGGCGCCTGTGGCACCATCTCGTTGCTCACGCAAGAAATGCGTACGGCGCAAGCGCAATAGGACTCTAATGCGTTAAGTTTGTAGGACATCGTGCATAAACTGTCACCTTCACAACTAAACATGTGTTGCAACTCTCTACGCAGTTTTAAAAAACATACCGCTATGTGCAACTTTATATTTAAAGCCAGCAGAAACAGCGTGCACGCTGGTACCGTCAACGCGCGTCTCCATCCCGGCTGTCAGATGGTCAGGCGTATAACTAGACTACATCGATGCGCACTAGGCGGTAGCCGACTGAATAGCGGACTTGGCGAGATTTGGAACGAGTCTTAACATCCCGGCACTTCCGGTTAGACCGCTAGGCAGTCGACTAACCGGGGTATTGGAATGCAGCCTGTGTTTCCAATCAGGGTTACATGCGTATAATTCGCAGCTAATGCATTAAGGATTCTCGTGTCCCTGTACCTCACTTTCGTAGCGCCCGGCTAGCTCAGTCGGTAAAGCACGAGACTCTTAATCTCGGGGTCGTGGGTTCGAGCGCCACGTTGGGCGTTCCTGTTTTACGCTCAGTGGCTCCTTAGCATGCGTCTTTCGTAAATAGGCCTTCCATACTAGCCTACTGTGCCTTCCATACTGTGTTTCCAATCAGGGTTAGATGCGCATAATTCGTAGCTAATGCATTAAGGATTCTCGTGTCCCTGTACGTCACTTTCGTTACGCCCGGCTAGCTCAGTCTGTAGAGCACGGGACTCTTAATCTCGGGGTCGTGGGTTCGAGCCCCATGTTGGGCGTTCCTGTTTTGCACTCTGTGGCTCCTTTGCATGCGTCTTTCGTAAATAGGCCTTCCATACTGTGTTTCCAATCAGGGTTACATGTGTATAATTTGAAGACAATGCAGTAAGGAGTCTCCTGCCCCTGTACCTCACTTTCGTAGCGCCCGGCTAGGTCTGTCGGTAGAGCACGAGACTCTTAACCTCGTCGTCGTGGGTTCGAGCCCCACGTAGGCGTTCCTCTTTTGCGCTCAGTGGCTCCTTAACATGCGTCTTTCGTAAATAGGTCTTCCATACTGTGTTTCCAATCACGGTTATATGCGGAAAATTTGCAGCTAATGCATTAAGGAGTCTCCTGTCCCTGTACCTCACTTTCGTAACGCCCGGCTAGCTCAGTCGGTAGAGCACGATACCTTTAATCTCGGGGTCGTGGGTTCGAGCCCCACGTTGGGCGTTCCTGTTTTGCGCTCAGTGGCTCCTTAACATGAGTCTTTCGTAAATAGGCCTTCCATACTGTGTTTCCAATCAGGGTTAGGTACGTATAATTCGCAGCTAATGCATTAAAGGTCAGCTATGCCGATATCCCAAACAGTCGAAACGGTTGTGATATTCTGAAAGCCCACATACAGCTCTCCCCAAAATGCACCTTCATTCTCTCAGTTCGGTACAGTACCATGTCAAAAAAATAGATAATTCATTCCGAAACACACATGGGCGCAGCCATTTTTATGACGTAGATGCACCCGAACGGGCATTGTGACGTTTACGCGCCTTCGTACTTGCCAGTGGATTTCAGCTACGGCTTCTCGCGGCTTCACGTATCTGTGCTTGAAGATGGCGGACAGCCGGGTTCCACCGGTTCCACCGTTCCGCGATAAGTAAACAGTGCAGCAGCTGCGAACTCATTCGCGAACCAACCTCTGTGCGATGTTGTGACTGGAATTCGTCGTTTGTGTTTTGTGAGCATGTACAATTTGTATCAAGTCTCGTCTGCGTTAGCCCCTTTACAGCACTTGCCCATTGTAGAGACTGACGTTTCGACAGCCGTGTTAGCAAGAAAATGCCGACAGCGTTTTATTCCTGCAGGAAAAAATTGTGCTGTGTATTTGAGAAACCGCATACTACTATGGGACAAGTTTTACGTACGATTTATCAATGTGCAACAGCGTCGACGATGGTATGTAACGACGAGAGACGTAAAACGAAATACAAATCACATTTTAAACTTTTTGTGGGATTCTGTGCATTTTCCAGAAGCTATCTTTGAATCACACCCCCACGCTGCGTTGTGTGGCACGCTACAAACTGCTGCATTTTATGTCTAACATCTGGATATTGTTTGTAATGAACACCGTCGCACAAAAACATGCACACGAAAGCTCCAGTAGCCATGTGGTTGCACACTATGCAGACGCAAAAGAAGTACCAGAGCACATATTGCCACTTAGAAATTGTGTTTTTAGAAATGTGGTGTCTGAAGAGTTAGAGCATAGCATATATACTAGAAATCAGGTGCACCTTATCCTTCTGTAGAGTGCTCTTTCAATTCACAACTCAGCCCATGGGGTGTAAAAGTGTTAGAGGCAATTATGTGACTTGTCGTCCCGGGTGACATCACTGGCCATCCTCGGAATTAATTCCGTGCTCAGGAATTATTGTACAAATCACTTTGTATGTAGGACATGATAAGCAGTATGTAAGTTGCAACCTTGTCTGCAGCATTCTCGATGGCCTCTTACCTTTACAGTTTAAGACACGTTACCAAACCATTTAAAAAGGGCACACTTACAGGGGTCGTGTAATTTGAGTTTTTAATTTATAAAAATATAAGTATACAATATGTACTATGAAATTTATATAAAATAAAAATAACATTTATAAAAAGAATTTATAAAAATAAATGAAAAGGCTTCATGGAAGCAATCCATTAGCATATCCATTGCACATGAAGCACAATTATATATGCTTGGACATCATCAAATTAATCTTCTGAACCATATGTGTGGCTGCATACGAAATTTTTTATGCGCATGCTCTACCTTCCTATTCCTACATGTGCACACGAACAACAGTGAATATATGTGAAGTGGCAAAAAGCAATGCTAGACTCTACCATCATTGTGCCCCTTTAACTTTACCACATTTATTTCTGGTCAACAGGGAATATCTCACTAGAAAAGAAGACATTTGTGCATTGTTTGGCAGGCAAATAAATATATTTATTTACATTTTCCATCAATCAACAATGTTGTGACCTGGTGCAAATATTAATGTCAATAAGGAAAGTACTTACAAATTATTCCTATGTGCTGAAATGCAGATATGACAATTCTGTTTTGGTACCTCAGCACAGTACAGTTTCAAAATTAACAAACTGCACAGCATCAGCAATCTTAAAGTATCTCAAGAGGGGAGTCACATAAAGCTCCAATAATAGACTGTGCAAACAAAGCTAAAAAAAAACAAAGTACTTAAAAAAAATCTGAATAATCGGTTGTCGTTGTGATATGTACTACTATGCACAGTTCATGAATGGAACATGCTACCTCATTGCATTCCCTCCATGTGAGCACTAGCACAGGCAGCTTTTATGTCGCTCTTTTCGTGTTTTTCTATTGTCTTTTTTTGTTTTCTGTTTCTGCAATAGCAAGCATGGCCATAGTGAAACACAAGCAGCCAAGGACAGGATGAGACATCTGCAATGCGACTGCTAGCTCTCAACTGATATATTTATTAGCAGATCCTGGAATATACACATATATGCTGCTAAGCAAATGACAAGTTAACCAATAGAATAACAGACATGAAAAAAGGGTTATATATCTTCCCCTCTCCTCATTCTATTTCACAAGCAGCCCTAGTATCATTCGGAGTGTGTCCGTGCGTTCCCTTTGAGATAACGTATCTCAGACAGAAGCAAATCCAACAGCAGACTGCTTACACGTGCAACTGTCTTGTATTTCTCTAACCACTTGTTATTTAACCGCTGCCTTGAGCTGTGTGTTCTGGAAATTTATGCAGCATCCAGAATCCCTGCAATGTGTTGCCATGTTTCTCGAGGGCATCAAAAGTCTGTCCTTGGCTGCCTGTGTTTCACTATATCTCTCAGATACAAACTACCCCATTTCAACACAGTAGAAAACACAGATTTGTAAATAGCATCTGTTGATTGCACTGTACATACCCCTCATATAAAGGATCATAGTGGATACTACATCTCGTGCGATAATGTCAGGAACACAAAAAAGCTAGATTTGAAACCACTCTTACGTCGTAGTAGTAGTATTTGTGTGAAGCTACGCAATTCCTGTCCTGCAAATAATTTAAACGATATGTTTCATCTGCCAGCGTGATGATCCCCTGAAAAGTAATTCACACTTGGCGGGAACTACCGGTTCTGAAACCTATCCCTGACATGTGTAGCCATCAGGGAGGAAACCCAAGGGCTGCGGTGGAAAAGACAAACACACACGGGCTATGTTCTCAATGTGTGTCAGCTGCTCTGGCTACTAAGAAGAACATGTTCCAAATTAATATAACATGGCTTGACATCATACGCCGGCGAAAGCTAACCAATAAAATTAGTAGTTAAATGTACAATACGTAAACAGTTTCCATAACATGACAGTTCCCTTTCTGCATTTATGCGCTACCATTCAACCCACATAAACAGTGTACTGAATTTTTTTATAGCATTACACGTCGTTTGACAGAACTTGAACAAGATTACATAGCACACGATAGAAGTAGAGTGAACATAATGTGCAGAAAAAATGGTTAGGAAGCAAGTGAGCTGGTGAAGATGATGCATATGTAAAACCCCGAGACTAGGGAACACAAAGGGACGTGTTTGTGTTTGTCCCTTCGTGTTCCTAGTCTTGGGGTTTTACATCATGTATAATGTGCAGCCTTCCATTCACGCTTAATGGCCGTGGCAGTAATGCATGAAGGCCACTGCTAAGTTGTGTTGAGAAACACCACTTTATGTTTGCCATGTCTAAATGAAACGTACCTGACCTGATCCAAATTAACCGTTCTGAGTCTGGAACACACAAAGAGAAAAACGCAACACACGCCACAACATTAACAGATAGACAAATGAGCTGTGGCGAGCTCCACCTTGGGACAAAGTCAACAAGTAATTCACCAAAAGTCAATGAGCGCCTGAAATGTAACATCTCTGACTGGTAGCAGGACGGTCCACGTTCAATTCCTGGTGCTAGCACTGACTGGCTTTTTCATGAATTATTTGTTGACGTTTCGATGTACTTGAGAACCATTTGTCAACCATTGTATCCTCATGAGGTGATGAGGGTTTGTCATCTCAAAGAGACTCCTTTTCTGCCATGTGTCCTTATGGATGGTCATCACTGCAGAAAAAAAGAAAGAAAAAGCATTTAATGACAAGAAATGGATAGTCGTATTTACTCTATAATGATTGTGCACAACAGAAAGAAGACTTTCGCACAGAAGGCTGTACTTCTTGAGGTCTAACATCAAGTTACAAAATTCCAGAATATATGACATGTTGTAAGGTAGAGAATAAGTAGAGTTATTGAGTTGTCGAGTCGAGTTGAGGGGGGAGTTGTACCCCCTTTTTATTTTATTATATATGATTGTGTAATTATTTTTATGTCTGTAGCAACCCTCGCTCTCTACATTACAACATGTTTTGTATATTCTGGGAGTTTGTAACTTCATGCTAGACATTAACAAGAGCAGCCTTGTGCACGAAAGTCTCGTCTCATTAAAATTTAGATGCTCTCAACAGTCTTCTTTCTGTTGTGAATCTCTATCGCAGCATACCTGCACATTGCTGTTCTACGTACTGTGACTTTGCAGTAAGAGTATGGACTTTGGGTAAAAAGACTACACAGCACTGCTCAGGTATTTTTGCCTATCAAACAGTATGTATGTATGTATGCAGTATGCACACAGTATTTGTGCACCAGACCCACTAAAAATGTAGTGAATGTGGCATTGCCCACGGTAATGCACCAAGTTCAACACAATTATTGTAGAATCCAGGTATTTTAGCTTACATGTCAAGCCAGTACCACATCCAGTGTGAAGTTGTGACAAATAAATGGTTTCGATTTTTCTAAGCTCTCAGAACACAGACTGTGAATTAATAAGAGTAGACAATGTTAACATGAATTCTGGGCTATTCTTCAATTAAAGGTTCACGATAGTAAAGGCACCTTCCTCAATGGACGTTGATGACACTGAAAATTCTAAAACGTTATCAGAGGCGACATCAGCTTCTGTGTGTCAAAGGATTGTATGTCCAACAGTAATCCAACTAACAGTAACGAAAATGTGCAAAAGACAAATTAACTGAACTAATGTAACGTACCTTCTATATCAGACAGTGAAGCTTGTAACAGCCCATCCACAGGAACCAGTGTCCAGACAGCAAAAGTGCTTGAACTGGGAGATAGCATCTAATCGGAATGGCGACCTTTGTTTTTCACCCTGAAAGCACAGGTTGTAACTTTGAGGGCAGATTTAAAAGTCGTGTCAAGATGTCTGCATGCGAGTGCACATGAAAAGTTGAACATAGGTGAATACTCAAATTATAGCATCACACTGTCGTACCTGTTGGTGGAGGTAGACTGCAACTAACGTGCAAGCAATTTCTTCATGCACCAGATGCAAGCCAGATCATGCTTCATTTCCGCCTTCAGCGTGCACCTGTGACAATTCAGAAGTTAGATTATCAATACTATTGTGTTGTTAATCGTGGTTATATCAGAGTAAGCGCAGTAGGACAGCTGCACAATCGATTCATTAGGCTTGCTATTTTTTGTATCTGAACCTCGATTTACCTTTTTTGCTCTCGTTTTTTGCCTTGATCCTCCGTGGCACGTCAAAATGTTGTGCGTCGGGCACCTCAGATTTTCATCCGACGATTTCGTGCCGATATTCCAAATTGCCTCTGGAGTCGCGCGTAACCTATGATAACATTCGTTGACGAAATCCTTGCAGTGGAAATTAGCAGGCACCACTGTCAGCCAAGAGCTTCGCACTGCTTGGTCTTTTGCCAGCTTATAAAAGGTAACACTTGAATGCTCCGATGAATTGTTCTAACAGCGTAGCACGTAGCACCGTCGCATCTTCGACAACTTCGCCGTGGCATATCGCTCCAGCCCATAAAAGGCAAGGTCAGAACAAGGAAGTGCACTTTCCAAACGACGCCGTGCCAAAAAAAAATATTCACATGCTTTGTTTCCGGCTTAGCAATAACATAACAGCTGTTCGCTTATGTACGATGCACAGAGGACGAAACCAAAGAAGCCAAGCGGCCAAGCCAAGAGTCCATGCCAAGCCAAAGACAGATAAACCGAGAGCAGTGATGTCGGTGCGCCCGTGCGCAGGGTTTGCCGACGGTCTGACGGCCGGGCGTGGGAACTAAAAAAACTGTTTTCTAAAAAACTACGAACAGTTGGAGCAAGATATTTCGCACACATATTCAGTGTTAGGTAATGAACACACAGCGCGAGTATCGCTCAGTTCTGCGGCACTTCAAAATCGGCATATCTGACCTTTAAGGAGTCTCCTGTCCCTGTATCGCGCTTTCGTAACGCCCGGCTAGCTCAGTCGGTAAGGCACGAGACTCTTAATCTCGGGGTCGTGGGTTCGAGCCCCATGTTGGGCGTTCCTGTTTTGCGCTCAGTGGCTGCTTAGCATGTGTCTTTCGTAAATAGGCCTTCCATACTGTGTTTCCAATCAGGGTTACATGTGTATAATTTGAAGACAATGCAGTAAGGAGTCTCCTGCCCCTGTACCTCACTTTCGTAGCGCCCGGCTAGGTCTGTCGGTAGAGCACGAGACTCTTAACCTCGGCGTCGTGGGTTCGAGCCTCACGTAGGCGTTCCTCTTTTGCGCTCAGTGGCTCCTTAACATGCGTCTTTCGTAAATAGGTCTTCCATACTGTGTTCCGTTTCATACTGTGGCTGCGTTCCAATACCTCGCGCCCGCGAAGCCGCCTGACTAGGCAGCTGAGTAGACCCCTTTGCTTGTCACTATTGGAACAGGCTTGCCTAGCCGAGGCGCCTCTGGCGCCATCTCGTTGCTCACGCAAGAAATGCGTACGGCGCGAGCGCAGCAGGACTCTAATGCGCTAAGTTTGTAGGACATCGTGCATAAACTGTCACCTTCACAACTAAACATGTGTTGCAACTCTCTACGCAGTGTTAAAAAACATACCACTATGTGCAACTTTATATTTAAAGAGCCAGCAGAAACAGCGTGCACGCTGCTACCGTCAACACGCGTCTCCATCCCGACTGTCAGATTGTCAGGCGTATAACTAGACTGCATCGATGCGCACTAGGCGGTAGCCGACTGAATAGCGGACTTCGCGAGATTTGGAACGAGACTTAACATGGCGGCACTTCCGGTTAGACCGCTAGGCAGTCGACTAACCGGGGTATTGGAACGCAGCCTGTGTTTCCAATCAATGTTACATGCGTATAATTCGCAGCTAATGCATTAACCCACACAACCAAGGCACATCCAGAGGATGCCTATATGATGTCACTAACTGGAGAATCAGATGTCCGTAAGATATCCCGTATTGTCCGGATGACGTACTATTGGACATCATTCGTACTTCCATTGCAACAGCCGGGGACTTGATTTGGGCAATCCTGGTGGCTTCTTTTATGACATTTTCAGGATATTTTTCTAGGCATCTCAGGATGTTTTTCTGGACATTCCAGAACGTTAATGCAGTATGCCCCTCTGCCCCGTATGTTGTGTATACATCTTATAATGCAAGCTGTTCCATCACACAAGCCTGTTCACTGTGATAAGACATTTTATTGAATATTCTGTACTCCCACTCAAAAAACCCATCTGTGTATCACCTGGCAATGAGCTATCTAACAATGTATCAAGTCAACACCAGTTCTTGGAATGAGCAGCTGATGTAGGAACTGGTATCTAAGTGGGTGAGTATCCTGAGTAACGAAGGCGGTTAATTAAGTTACCAGCACCATAAAGGGCATATAGATGCGAGCTAGCACAGGCATTTTGGTACACGAAAAATGTGAAAATTGCTCGTATCCTAACATGAAGATATCACAGGGTAGAGCTGACATGTAGTATAAACAGTAACTGCCACCAAGGAATATTGGAGGCGCAATTGTACTGAAACAGGTTTGCCACACAAACTTCCGCTTGCCCTTTTCAACAACCCAGCTGAACTCTGCAGCAACGCAGTTCGTCAGAAGGTACTCGAGTATCTCTCGTGTAGATTGCTTTACTTCACTACCGCCACGCTGATCAAGTTCTTGAATCTGAAAGCAGGAAATGTTCCAAAAGCTCATCACACACTTACAGAACAAGATTACCACTGACTTAACACAACACATAATTGAGACTTTTCCTCTCTTATGCGGAAGACTGTTGGTGTCCCTGCGGTCTGATGATGTTTCCTGCATATACTGTATCAACATGAGTAGAGCCTGAAAGGGTTTAACCTGCTAATTCCCCGAATTTACAATCCATATTGAAGGTTGCCTGTTTAGGGTGAAATTATTTTTTTTACAAAGAAAATTGCCCTCACCGAAACTTACTGAAAAATAAACCGAAGAAAATAAACTGAAAGGATGCACACTAGCTTGTTTGGCAGCAAACGCAATTATATCACCATTTCTATGAAACCTGCACAGTTTGTTTGTTTGAGTATAGAGTCAGATTTCTCCTGAACTTTGGCATAAAGGAAGATTTCTACCAAGAATTCGCATGAATTTAGAGCATATGGTTATTTCTCCGATTTTTCACCCCCGAATTTGGAAAAAAATATTTCCCGAAACCTTCAGGCTCCAGACATAAGCTGATGTAATTATGACGCCTAGTTTGATATGTTTCTGGATACGTAGTTAAACTGACTGATAGAAACAGTTGACTAGTACCGCAATGCTTCTGTTCCAGGGATCACTAGAGCCGAACCGAAACCATGCGATGCAAATCAGTATTTTCTAAGTGTTTACACAGAACATAGGCATATCATGCATCATTGCATCAGATAAACATGGCAAGATCACGTTGGTAATACTAGAGATCTTAAGAGCTTCGAGTGGAGCACGAGTACACATCATGAATGCAGTTCAGATAACAATAGATAAATATCTGGTCATTACTACACCTGTTCGGAACTTGCGACTTGTGTTCTACACACGCCGCTTCCCCTTTGCCGTTATAGAGCTTCTGCAAAGCTTCAGAAACAAAATGCATAAGGAAGCACCTCACTACACAGATGAAAAGACGTTCACATTTTTATACGTTCGGAAGAGTTGAAGGACAGGAAGGAACACAATTCACCAGGCTGCGTAGACGCTACGCCAACAGAAGTTTCTAAGTTGAAAACAGACTCCGAGTTGATGCCGATGCTGCTTGGTCGCATGTGACGATGAGAGCACTATGGCTATAGTTAAGTTTCGGTTTGAAAGACCGGGAAAGCTCACGTCTCGCAACGTAACTCAAGCCAGGAACTATCGTATTGCACAATCAGTTTTTGCAATACTCAGGTATTTGGAGTTGTCTGCACAACCTTGTAAACTTTTGGTATATATTTATTTTATTATTTTACTTATTTGTTTTATTATTTAGTTAATTAATTTATTTGTTTTATTATTTTATTTATTTATTTTTATGTTTGAGCATGAATTATTTGCACACGTTTGCACACTTTGGACAGTTTCCTAAATAGTGTATTGCAGACACAGAAACCAAACAAAGGGCAATAACTGCAGTATTTGAATTCCCTCTAAGGTAGTGGGAAATTGAAGTGACTTGATATCCGCGCTCTCTAACTGCGCTGAAGAGTCTTATGACATCTACTGTTTTGTCTCGTCACACACGTCTTGGCGTATTGCCAAGAGTGAGTGACGGGAAATGCTTCTATCCCCGTGTAACTTCGACTTGTCTACTCAGACGTTTTTGCACAAATCTTGCAGTGAAATTTGCCAAACGACTGTGCAACCACAGTGGCACTTGACATTAACCATTTTAATATGCTGTTGTACATATCCTTTTGTGTTCTGTGCCGTTTGGGACGACACACAATTAGTGTGAAATCATTCATTAGTGAGATCAGATTGAGGCAAGACTCCGTGCTTCATGCCAGTAAGAATGGATCGTCCAAGAGATCCACAAAAAAACATTAAATCAAGTAATCAGAAACAACATGAGTCTTGGGCTAATTATTAAAATATTTGTGTAGCATGCCAATAGAGCTTAGCTATTTTGCCTTTTTGCTATACAATACGTACGTTGTATTATTAATGTGGCATGCAAGTCAGGAGAGAATTACACAGTCGGTAGGTTTGGGAAACATATCGTACACACACTTTCAAGGAAGCTCGCACGCAAGGCTCGATAGGATATATGCTTCAGGATCATTACTGCCATTTCTAGGAGGCTATCAGGTGAACCCTCAATTTTTCTCTGATCACACTCTCGTGAGCATAACCATTGGAATGAAGAACAATGCATCAAGGCGGAAAGGTAAGAAGAGTATCTGGAAAATGAACGAAAGTATATTGGAGGACGATGCTTTCAAAGACAAAATCATGGCAATGATAGAAGGTTATAGCAGAAAGGGTGACATCACTGCCGTAACCTGGGAAGAGTTCAAGCATGAGATTAAAAGAGTGTTAATAGAATTCTCACAAGCAAAAGTTTTTGAAAAAAAAGAAAGAGATGAATCACCTGACAAGTATCCTAGAAGTGCTGGCTGAAGCCGAATGCAGGAAAGCAGGAGAGTTTAAGGAAGACATAAAGAGTGTAAAGGAAGAACTTCACAAGCTGTACGAAGAAAAACACCACGGCGCAATGATAAGAAGCAGGGTACAGGCAGTAGGAAGAGAAGAAACGCTCTACAAAGTTTTTCAATTGAAAGAGAGAGAAAGAACTCAAGAGAACAATATCAAAGAAATCTACGTGCGTGGCATGCAAATCACAAAGCAAGGGGAGATCGAGGAGGCTTTCCACCGGCATTATGTTGAATTATTTAAAGAGAAGGAAACCAACAAGACAGAATATGAAACCTGGCTAAACGATTTCCCCGTCATTGATCAACAGTGCCAGGAGAGGATCAACGGAGGCCTACAAGATGATGAGATAAGGCGAGCGATTAACAGTTTAGGAAGAAACAAGTCACCAGGTATAGATGGGATTGGAGCCGGATTTTACAAAACATTCAGCGAGGAGCTAAGCAGTATTCTGAAACTGTTTTTTGAAGATATTGCAAGAAGGGGATTGTTGCCACCCAGCATGAGACAGGCACCCACCGTCCTCATACCGAAAAAGAAGAGAACCAACGAACATCCCTGTGTTACGGACTACAGGCCAATCAGCCTAATGTGCACAGATTATAAAATCCTTGCGAAGATCCTAGCCACGAGTTTGGAAACTGGACTGCAGATGGTAATTGGCATTCACCAACCATATGGTATAGACGGCAGGTCGATTTCAAGGAATCTACATGTTATGAGAACTGTGTGTGAACTTGCTGAGGTCTCTTCTCAAGCCTTTGCTGTGCTGCAGACAGATCTTTCCCAGGCATTTGACAGAGTGTGCCACAGTGTTCGCTGTATTGGACAAATGTAAAGCAGGGGACCTCCTCATCAAGTGGATTGAAATCTGCTATAACCAAGTTACTGCAAGACTTCAGGTAAACGGTCAGATCGGCAAAAGTATTCCAATACACTCATCCGTTAGACAAGGCTGCCCCCTGTCCCCGATACTTTTTGCTCTGTATCTGGAACCAATGTGCAAGAAGTTGGTGGAAAACTGTAACATCAGAGGCCTCCAGTTTGGCACGGAACACGTCAATCTCCTAGCCTATGCGGATGACGTAGCCATCATCTGTTCTTCCAAGCTCCAAGTCTGTGAAGCCATCGCCATCATCAAGGACTTCACGAGAGTATCAGGTGCAGCACTCAACTTGAAGAAATCATCAGGAGCCTGCGTAGGAAGCTGGAGACATGTACCGGAGAAGTTTATGCGAATAACGTGGACGACAACGGTGGGAAAGTATTTGGGAACCCACTTCAATGAAGACAGGGGCGATATGTGGGCAAAGAAATTGAGTCTGGTATCGGCAAAACTGCTCGCATGGCACGGCAGATATCTGTCGCTCCCCAGTAAAGCTTACGTATGTAATTCCGCCTTGTACCCGGCAATTTTTTATGCAGCACAGTGCATCAGCCCCGACAAGGGCGCCATGAACAGGTTTCACAGGAAATGCGCTATATTCATTTGGAAATCCCCAATGGAGAAGATGAGGCGGTCAAACTTGTTCCTAAGCCTGAAGAAAGCAGGCATCGGATTGGTCAACGTTATCATCAAACTGCAAGTACACAGATTTATGTATTTCCGAGATCAGAATGACCCGCTGCTAAGGTCTGCACTTCAGTTGCTCGGCAACCCTTATCTCAGCAGATGGACAGTCACAGGAAACTGTTGCAACCGTCGTTCCGCCGTCCTTTCCTTCTACAAAGAGGTAGCAGATGCTGTAGGTTTCTTTGAAGAACGGTTTTCGTGGGACTACCTCGCAACGGTAAAGAAGAAGACTCTGTACTGGGATACAATATCTGCAATAGTACCGACTCCTCTGTACAGACAATGTAATCCTCCGAAAGGGGCAGAAGGCGTATTAAAAAAGGTCCGGAAAATGTTAATTCCCACTGGTTCGAAGGACTTCTCTTTTCTGTTCCACTGGGAAGTTTTGCCTGTAAAAGCATGGCTAGAAAGAAAGGGCTTCTTAATACCTTGGGCACCAAATTGCACAGCATGTCCGCAAGAAGAGGAAACACTATTGCACGTCTTCCTGCACTGCAAGAGGGCAATCCAGTTTTGGGACATCTTCAAGGGCTTCACAGACCAAGACTTGAAGCTTCGGTGGCAGAACCTTAAGTATCTCCGAGTTGCAAGCACGCAGAAGGAACATATAGTCTCGTGCCTGGTAGTTCTCGGCCTTCATTCTCTTTGGTCTTTCAGAACGAACGAAGTAGAGTGCCGGGAAAAACCAACGCCACCCTTAGTGAAGTTCAAACAGAAGTTGAAGTGGATGCTAAGTGTGGTGCCAAAAGAGGAACTGGACGGACAGTGGCAGGGGATAAGAAACAAGCTAGAGAGGGGGGACCTGGACTTGAGGACAGCACAGTATAGAAAAGGGGGGCTCTGCTGAACGGCATCTTCGGCTGACAGAAGACATGTCAGCTTCTTTGTACTGAGTGTTACTTTTAAACTATATGAATAAAAAAAAAAGCTAGCTCAGTCGGTAGAGCACGAGACTCTTAATCTCGGGGTCGTGGGTTCGTGCCCCACGTTGGGCGTTCCTGTTTTCCGCTCAGTGGCTCCTTAGCATGCGTCTTTCGTTAATAGCCTTCCATATTGTTTTTCCTATCAGGGTTAGATGCGTATAATTCGCAGCTAATGCATTAAGAATTCTCGTGTCCCTGTACCTCACTTACGTAGCGCCCGGCTAGCTCAGTCGGTAGAGCACGAGACTCTTAATCTCGGGGTCGTGGGTTCGAGCCCCACGTTGGGCTTTGCTGTTTCCCGCTCAGTGCCTCCTTAGCATGCATCTTTCGTAAATAGGCCTTCCATACTGTGTTTCCAATCAGGGTTACATGTGTATAATTTGAAGGTAATGGAGTAAAGAGTCTCCTGTCCCTGTACCTGACTTTCGTCGCGCGCGGCTGGCTCAGTCGGTAGAGCACGAGACTCTTAATGACTGGGTCGTGGGTTCGAGCCCCACGTTGGGCGTTGCTGTTTTAAGCTCAGTGGCAACTTGCATGCGTCTTTCGTAAATAGGCCTTCCATACTGTGTCTCCAATCAGGGTTAGATGCGTATAATTCTCAGCTAATGCATTAAGGATTCTCGTGTCCCTGTACCTCACTTTCGTAGCGCACGGCTAGCTCAGTCGGTAAAGCACGAGACTCTTAATCTCGGGTTCGTGGGTTCGAGCCCCACGTTGGGCGTTGCTGTTTTCCGCTCAGTGGCTCCTTGCATGCGTCTTTCGTAAATAGACCTTCCATACTGTGTTTCCAATCAGGGTTAGATGCGTATAATTCGCAGCTAATGCATTAAGGATTCTCGTGTCCCACTACCTTACTTTCGTAGCGCCCGGCTAGCTCAGTCGGTAGAGCACAAGATTTTTAATCTCGGGGTCGTGGGTTCGAGCCCCACGTTGGGCGTTGCTGTTTTCCGCTCAGTGGCTCCTTAGCATGCGTCTTTCGTAAATAGGCCTTCCATATTGTGTTTCCAATCAGGGTTAGATGCGTATAATTCGCAGCTAATGCATTAAGGATTCTTGTGTCCTTGTACCTCACTTTTGTAGCGCCCGGCTAACTCAGTCGGTAGAGCACGAGACTCTTAATCTCGGGGTCGTGGGTTCGAGCCACACGTTGGGAGTTGCTGTTTTCCGCTCAGTGGCTCCTTAGCATGCGTCTTTCGTAAATAGGCCTTCCATATTTTGTTTCCAATCAGGGTTAGATGCGTAAAATTCGCAGCTAATGCATTAAGGATTCTCGTGTCCCTGTACCTCATTTTTTGTAGCGCCCGGCTAGCTGAGTCGGTAGAGCACGACACTCTTAATCTAGGGGTCGTGGGTTCGAGCCCCACGTTGGGCGTTGCTGTTTTCCGCTCAGTGGCTCCTTAGCATGCGTGTTTCGTAAATAGGCCATCCATACGGTGTTTCCAATCAGGGTTAGATGCGTATAATTCGCAGCTAATGCATTAAGGATTCTCGTGTCCCTGTACCTCACTTCCGTAGCGCCCGGCTAGCTCAGTCGGTAGGGCACGAGGCTCTTAATCTCGGGGTCGTGGGATTGAGCCCCACGTTGGGCGTTACTGTTTTTCGCTGAGTGGCTCCTTGGCATCTGTCTTTCGTAAATAGGCCTTCCATACTGCGTTTCCAATCAGGGTTAGATGCGTATAATTTGCAGCTAATGCATTAAGGATTCTCGTGTCCCTGTACCTCACTTTCGTAGCGCCCGGCTAGCTCAGTCGGTAGAGCACGAGACTCTTAATCTCGGGGTCGTGGGTTCGAGCCCCACGTTGGGCGTTGCAGTTTTCCGCTCAGTGGCTCCTTAGCATGCGTATTTCGTAAATAGGCCTTCCATACTGTGTTTCCAATCAGGGTTAGATGCGTATAATTTGCAGCTAATGCATAAAGGATTCTCGTGTCCCTGTACCTCACTTTCGTAGCGCCCGCTAGTAGTAGGTACTGGACTCTCACAGTGCACAACGCCCAACTGGTCCTGAACACGATTTAATTAGCAATTAGAGCTAATTGGGACCCCCCACATTAATCAGCACCCTCCAGGGAGCCACCACACTAATTGGGGAAAGTCTAACTCGTGTCCAGACCAGCTGAGCGTTGTGCACTATGAGAGTCCATAAAAAAGAAAAATAATAGGCAGAAAATAAAATAAAAAGATGGAAATAGAGTGGAGAGAAACAATTTATTCGAAAATCAACGATGCCGCGGCGAAGAAGCCGCTCCGCAACACCCGAGTGACCAGCGTCCGCCATGTTGGTAGTTTGCACCCAGCAGTTGCAGAGATCGACGACAGGTGGCCACTTAGTTGCAAGGCATCACACCAGATGGCGCCACCATCATAGCTCTAGACGAGAAAGACAGAACAAGATACTAGCGGCAGGTAAAAATGACAGCACTGCTAAACAAGTCTAGGCATGCGAGAGAAAAGGTCTAACCGCTACTGCTAAACAGAAAACAGTACACATCGGGGAAAAAGGCTTACGGGGACGATCGCTTAGGCCTAACCTCAACACTACGCAGCTAACACAAGGCGGGAACCACACATCGCTAAACATGCGAGAAAAGGCTTGCTCACCGCAAAACAAGTCTAAACATGCGAGAAAAGGCTTACGGGGGCGATCGCTTAGGCCTAACCACAACACTATGCAGCTAACACAAGGCGGGAACCACACATCGCTAAACATGCGAGAAAAGGCTTAACACGAGCGCGGTCACCGCTAAACACGGCAAACATACGAGGAAAGAGGCTTACGGGGGCGATCGCTTAGCCCTAACCACAACACTATGCAGCTAACACAAGGCGGGAACCACACATCGCTAAACATGCGTCAACAGGCTTGGACACCGCAAAACAAGTCTAAACATGCGAGAAAAGGCTTAACACGAGCGCGGTCACCGCTAAACACGGCAAACATACGAGAAAAGGAGCGCGTCAAATCACTCACTCCTTTTCCCCCGCGGCAACTTCCAGGCAGAAACTGAGCGAGCGCGGAGAACATACGTCTGCTCTCTACGAGAGCCAGCCAGAAACTGAGCGAGCGCGCGGAGCGCACGTCCGTCTTCCGCGACGGTCCGAGAGAAACTGAGTGAGGCGACGCGCAGCGGCAGCTATGGATGCGCGCGCGCCCTCTGCTCCACCCGTCCGCGCATGCGCGCGCGCGCTGCTAGCTCCCTCTGCGCCGGCCGCGGGTGTTTTCGGTTTCGGCTCTCTGCTGCTGCGCGCGCGCGCTCCTAGCGGCGACGGGTGGCTTTTCAGTTTCGCTTTCATTCTCCGTTCTTTGCGCGCGCGCGTTTATCTGTATAAAGGCAGCGCGCACCGCGCTCGCGTCATCACTACGTGAAGATGTTCAGCTACCACTCTTTACAAAATTGTTCCCGCACCCACGCTTCTTGGGAAGAAGTGGAGAAGGAATGTTTCAACGGCGAAAGTCCCCGCAACGAGCTCGTCATCACTGCTTTTCGCTACGTGATAGACATGGTAGGCTTTGGCAATATAGGAGAGATCTCGCCGGGGCCGCTGCAGGAGATGGTGCGTCGGATCTACGCCCGTTACAAGAACGTCTGCATAACGGTTCCAGACGGACCCCTGGGACTAATGTGCGAATTTGTGAGCTTGGCCAACGCAGAATTCAACTACATCGCTGCAGACATCGTGGACCTTCTCGCTCGTGCCATCGCTCATATTAAGCACGCCCTGCGGAAGCAGCGACATTTGCAAGCAGTCTACATCGCCAATTTTGTCATTGATTTATTGAAATACCGATTGGTTATTGACATGCAACGCATTAAACAGTCCGAATAACTTTGACGAGACTCTGTGTGTTCTTTCACTGAAACATCTTTATTGAATACATACAAAGGACTTGGTCAATAGATGCCTGCACCCTCCCTCCCTTGTCTGATCTCACGAACGCAGCATTACGAGATGATCAGACGTGCCAGAAAAGGGGAATCTTCATCGCAGCGCCGTCATTGCGCGGGTCACTGCGCCAGCACGATGACGGAATGGTCATTCTTTTCGTACACCCATTCCGCTACCACACTGCCACGATGTCCCGTGCTTCTCCTGTCTGCGAGAGAGAGAGAGAGAGAGAAGCATGTCTCGACTAGAACTTTTATTCTCGATTACATGCGCGTGCAGCTCTTTGTTCCACGGTTACTCGATGCCTGACGTCGACGGTCTCGGGCTCTCTTCCGGGTTTTCCGGTGCTGCACAAAGAGGGAGTACTATCGTAATGCGATACGCGTCAAAACACCCGTAAAGCTTACCGTATTCGCAGCTCCCATAAGGGAAGGAGTGTACGGCATCCACGAGATAGCGTTTGTCGTCGTAGGGGACCAAGCTCTTCTTGAGTCTCGAAATGGTGTACATCGTTTGCTTTATACTCTGGATGGTGCACTGCTTCTGAGAGACCGCCTTTTCATTGAACAGAGAATCTCGGTACACTTCGTGCAATAAATGTTTCCGCACCACGTCTTTCTTAACTCCTTTGGCTCTCGCGATCTGTTTGTGTGACCCAGCCAAGAGAATGCTGTACATTTTCGCTCGGATGGCTACGACTTCCTGAATAACTCCGCCCCCCGTCTCGTCTTTGAAGTACCCCATCTGGTTCGCGTGCTCGTCGTTGAAAAGTGGGTGGTCTGGCGGATAGGAAGACAGATCTAACTCACTCTCAATCTTCATCAGCTGCTCTTCCAGGCTTTCACACGTGAGAGAAAAAATTACGCTGTCCGTGTCGCTATAGATCAATTGCACTGGACATGTCAAGCGAGAAAAGAGCGACTCGTAGATGAAGCTGTACATTCGGACTTTGGATATTTCAAGAATGGCAAAGCCCACGTAAAGGGGGTGCGTGCATTTGATGCGGCGTTGTTTCATCTCGTACAAGATGCACTTGTCACTCAGAATGAGAAAATGCTGACTGTCGACGGAGCTAGCCTTTCGTAGTGCACTTTCTTTGTCGTAGGCTATTGCGTACCTTTTCATGCGTCTCACATTTTGTATCGACTTACCGAACGTGCTGTTCGACATGGTTTTGTACAGAAGTCTCTCGAATTTCGTGCTCGCGGCATTCCTCAACGCGACGTTTCTCTGCACGAAGGTTCGCAAAAAGTCGTCTTGGCGGAACGAGAGGATGCTGTGAACACGTTTTATTTTCATGCCCAACCTCACGTACAGAGCGAGCAATGCATAATGAACGACGTAGCGTTCTTTGTCATAGCACGTCAGCAAGAGTTTCTTTGTGGGAGGGGCGTTCAGCGCCAACGCATCTTTCAGGTGTCGCTGGTAGGGGGACAGTTCGTTCTCGTCCACGCACCTGTGTTCGGGTGCCAGGGGAAAATCCCTGGTGAGCGCGTGCAGTTCTTCGGGATACAACAAGTCTACCACATATACGTAACCCACTTCCGAATCGTGAGGAATGTTGAGAAAATCAATCTCGCTCCACCTCGAAGGATCGACCCACTCAAAACCACCTGTCGGGAGATGGAAAGTCATCGCGTACGGGTACAAACTATTCACGTCGAGGTACTGGATAAAAGTCTTTTCTTGCTGGGGATCGTAATCGTCGCACCCCTCGTGATTAGCCCGACAGTATCTGTGGAAGCTGTTACAAATGCCTCCCCTGATTCCCTTCTCGATCGTTTCGTACATCTCGCGATCGCTCATGAGCTCGAGTTTGACTTTGGTGAGCTTCAGAGCGCTGCCCCACGCGTAGCTGGCGAGGGACACGGTGCGTAGGATATCCATCCCATCCGTCTCTAGCGCGATCTTCCTGAAATACAGCACGACGTCGCAGAGCTGACAGGCGTCGAGCGTGACGTAGAGACGCGTGTAACCACCGAGGTTCTTACATTCGAACAATTCGAAAATCTCTAGGGCGTACTGATAGTCCTCGTCCGTGATCTCTTGGTCGTTCAGGTCACTTTTGAAAGCTTCCTTTGGCGGTAGTGCGGGCAAATTGTACGCTTCGAAACTGTCGACGAAGGTGTACGGGTAAATGCCCTTCCTGAGGAGGCGCCGGAAACGGTCACCATACATTTGGCGGGTACAATGAAACGCGCTCTCGCCACCGCTCGCGAGCAGGGTTTCCACCAGGTTCGACAAGGACAGGTTGAAAAACTGCGTGGTATCGCGGAAATGGAGATCGCCAATGTTGAACCCTCTTATCTTTTCCGTACTCGAAGCTAAGATCCACGGCTCGCCCAGATTTAGAACGTGCATGTGGCGGAGAAGGGAGCTCAAATCGTATTGCAGGTTGTGCACGCACACGACGAGTTCTTTGGTATTACGACACGTAAGGTTACACGTATCACACAGCGTCGCGACAAAATTCGAAGAACCGGGCTCTACGAAGCGGGTGTGGTCGTGATGCGACACCTTCCGCGTATGTCGGTTAAATTCGATTCCACAAAATTCGCAGTGCGTAGCGCTCGCGTGCCGAAAGTGGTCTTCCATACTCATGACCAACGGCGCGGGACAACTGTTCAACCTATCGATTTGATCGCTAAATCGCTTGAGCGAGAGCAAGCATTTCTCTGCCGCGTTGGGTCCCAAATAGCCATCTAGGCCTAGTATTTTTCCGTCCCAACTTCTCACTACAACGATGCAGTACGAGCTCATCCTGTGCACACTCACAGCGTCCTTAACGAGTGCGTCCTTTTCCAAGACGCTCTCCGTGTCCAACACCGCGAAATAGGGATAGGGATGCATGTACTGTATCTTGTTGAAGGAGACACACTCCCCCGCTTTTGGCATTTCGAGAATCACTTCGTTTACGTCGCGACACAGACGTTCGTGTTGCTGCAATGCCTCTCTCGTCCCGTAACCGGACGTGCATTTCTCGCAATAAAAGTAGTCACTTCGTCCCATGAAAGTGCTAAATTTTCTGATTCCATAGAAATGCTCTCTAACCTCGAGCAAGTGGACTTTATCTTTATAGAGCGTACAGGGAACCCGTCCGGTAGATATCGAACTCGTCTGCTCGTCGAACACGTAGATGTACACGGAGATTTTGTTTTTTCTCTCCCACAGGGAAATGTCTTCGTAAGTGACTGGGAAGCAGGGCGGCCAGTACGTTACGCGCGTCTCCGGATTCGAAGGATTCATGTACTTGCGGTATCTAACATAATCGTTTGGGTTGTTTCTCAACGGATGCAAGAGTGCCAGCACGCTATACTTGAAACACTCGTTTTCGTGATTCGGCGGAAGTTTGACGTTTGTGAGAGTCTTTCGTTTTCTTTTTAGCAGCTCGGGAAGCTCGATCGTGCACCCAATCCGCTTCGGTTTTAAGCGCGTTAGTTTTAAGTCGACACATTGGACGTCGTTCGAGGTGAAACCAGACCCTTCTGTCGCATAGTTTTCTACGCGTTGCGAGGACTCTGCGATGGCAGCATTTATCGCGCCTTCGATTTCTTGGCGGTTATGCACCACTCTCAAGTGAAGGTTCACGTGGAGGAGATGAGAAGTCAACCCATCGGCTCCGTCCTTAATCATGAGCACCTTCGAGCACAGACAAAATTTGAAAGGCATGGGATAAGCTTCGAGGACGCGCGTGATTACTGGAGCTATGCTCGGTAGATAAAGTCGCAAATCGTCGACGTTGTCGTCGTGTGGGGAACAGAGAAGCGTGTACCTAGTAGCCGTTCCGTCAAATGCCTCATCTGTGACAAAAAAAGGAAGGAATCGTCTCTCCGTGACGGAGGGATGATTCTCTACGACGTGTTCTCGCAATTCAACGATTCTACGTCCCTGGACAGGCTCAGCTTCGTTTTGAAATTCTGGGCTTGCATCTGGTGATTCATCTCTAACCCTACCAGACAGAGGAATGAAATCTGCATACGACTGATCCCCTTCCCACATGAGCAATTCGTCTGCATTGTCATGTCCATCTAGGGGTTCGTCGTCGTCCGTTTCAGGTATTACGAAAGGCGGACTACTGACTCTGTCGTCGTCGTCGTCGTCATCTGAAAGGACGACTGGGCTATTACCGAGATTCTCTATTCTAGCTTCGTGCTCTCTTTCTACGGCCACGAGCATGGCATCGATGGGGTCGTACTGACATACGAGACAGCGTGGCACTGCGGTCAAACAAAATCAGTACGAGATTTCCTCTCACGAAACAATGCTCACTTTTCCCTTCAGTTGAGGAACGCTTGAGATTGATGATGATGAGAGAGGATGGGGTGAGTCCCTGTGTGTTCAGTGTCATGCGGTGACAGCGGCTATTGGTTCCTGAAAAAACAATGCTATACATAGAATACACTCTCACAGCAGAGACGGTCGACTTACATTTTGGTCCACGAAACGCCTCGTGTCGTGGATGGGTGCCCCTCGTGGGCTTTCGATCAATCGTCGTAGAACCAGCGCACCTTTTATAGTCGCTACACCGCTCTCCTCCTCCTCGCATTGCAACGGTGTCGTCTGTACTTTGACCACCCCGCCTTCCGTCTTTCGCGCCTTTTTGCGATGTCGCATATGACAATGATAATACCATCGACGTTGAATAAAACATTACACTATTTTCTAGCTAACACTCTGGGCCGACTTGTATATGACGACGAGAAGACCCAGAGTGGGATTCGAACCCAGGATCCTTCTACACTGGACGCGACACACTAACCACTAGTCTAATTCGTACTGCGTGACGTTTTTCGTATTGCGGGGTTCGTGTCTACACACGTCACAACATGTTCAAACACGTCCAAACATGTTCAGACACGTTCAATGACGTCATAGAGAGGAAGAGAGAGGAACGAGTGTGTCCAGGGGCGACTTCGCCGCCCGTGTCTGAACACGTCCAAACATGTTCAAACACGTCTTAACATGTTCAAACACGTTCAATGACGTCATAGAGAGTGAGAGGCAAAGCTTTACTATAAATGTCGAAGCGAATGGTCGATCGTCATTCCATCATGATCAGCTTGGTAGATCCTCGTAAGTAATACCCATGACGTCATCATCGCCGAAATGTTTGAAGAGTTTCGTTTCCAGTGTACAACACTTTTGCTGCGCGTGAAGTCGGTTTTTTCCCGCCTCACATATTTCGGGAGATTGGCAGCGCCCGCTTCTTCTGTACCAATTGTGGTGGATTGTGGTCCAAAGGTACGCTTCCTCGTTATTTTTTAATACGTTCTATAATCGTTCACATTTTTTCAGAGCAAAAGCATTGGACGGACCGATTGATTCGCCCGTTTCTCGGCTGTCGGACGGTACCGTTCGACGTACGTTGCGAAGGACTTCGACTATTGAAGGAAGATGGAGAAGATGGACCATCAGTGTCACTCTGTGACTGAAGAAGATTGTACGTGTGTGTGTTTGAGTTAAAAAAAAAACACGCGTTTCTCACACTCCTTTCGTTGCAGATTACGAATGGCTACTGACGGGAGATCTACCCCTGGTCCTAACCTTCAAGCCTCCTCCAAAGACCTTCTTTTGCGAATCGGCGATCAACTGACTACCTGTCGTTGCGGTGGACTCTGGTCGAGAAACCCCAGCCATTGGTTAGACTCGAGCCTTCGTCCGTATTTGGGCTGCCTTCCCGGCTACGAAACCAAAGCTGGAGCCTAATTCATGTGTAACGAGAAATAAAAAAAGGTTGTCTACTCTCATTCCGTCTCAGTCATGATGACGCCCGAGCAGAGGTTTGCCACCTTTGTGCAAACACGAATGTATCGGGACTTGCTGCGATTACGCGATTATATTCACGGCGATAGCTGCGAGGGAGACTTTCGCTCGATTCTCAAGACGATACCCTTACGTCTGTTCACCGTCAGTGGGAAGATTGCAAAGAAAATGAAGCGTTTCGTAGATTACAAGCTCGAGCTGCTGGAGAAGTATAGACGAGGAGAGACAGTCGACCCGTGTCTCATCAACGCGGGTTTCAACCGACCTATCGTCCGTCGCTACTGGCTTCTCCACACATCCCTCGACGTCACGGTGCAGACCGGCGACGACGGTGAGCGTCGGGTCAGCACGTTGGAAGATCGTCTCGCAAGGGTCTTGTGTATGTCGTGAATAAATAGACTATTTTTTACGAAACGAGTTCGCTCACGAGGAGACGTTTTATTGTTTTGTCATTCTCTTCGAGGTTACAGGAAAACATGGATACACAACTTTTCAAGCTGTAGCGTTTCGACATGCGCGTGGCTACGTAGATACAAAAAAGCCCGCAGTAAGGCGAAAAAGGCGATTGAATACACTTGTCGTTATACTCGTCCACTACAGGTAAAGTCTTTCGAAGGTTTGCTTCGATGGGGGGAAGTCCGTAGCTGTCGAAAAACACGGCAGACCCGTCGTAGTTTTTCAGGTAGAGCACCCAGTGCTGCCCGCGCCTTCTTCGCTCTTCGGTATTGATGATTAAATAGCCGGGCTTGCGTAAAACGAAGGCTTCGTCGGAAGCGCAAATGCCTCTCAGCATGGAGGAAGCGAGGGGGTTCAGGGACACGAGTTCCAAGATGTCGCTCTCGTACATCTTTTCTTATGGGAAGGTGACCGTACGGTCCTTGTCGACGTACATGAGCTTGGGACACTCGGAAATCAAGAGGACGGTGACCGCGTGTGGAAGGGCTTTAGCGAAGCGTAATTGCAGGCGAACGTTTCCTTTTCGCCACTCGTTCAAATGCGAAGGAGAAGAACACTTGTCCACGTCCAAGTTGAAGTAGAGAAGGAACCCGTTCGTTTTAAATCGCTCGTAGCTATACTTGAAATGTTTCTCTCCCAGTTCTTGCAAGAAGTTAAAGTAGGGAATTTTGACGAGGTCGTTCTGAAAGTCGTACTCGGCTCGCACTTGCTGGCCGTCCACGGAGAGCATCGAATGAGACAGGTCGTAATGACGGAATTTGTAGGGGTTCGATTGGATGTCGCCGAGAAAGTCGGACGTGGCGAGCAGGGCGACGCATAATTTGGAAGGTACCCTTTCGGGGTAAACGTTTTCAAAGTGAGCGTCCAAGCTCCCGGCACTCAAGCTCCGCACCTTGGTTTCCAATCCGCGTAACACGTAGATGGCCGGCGTGGTCTGAAGCCGCCGCTCGTATTCCAAAAATAGGGAAGGTGCCAGCGTCACCTTTTTCAAGTGTAACGTCATTTCTTTAATGTCCACCTCGTAATTGTACGTTTTCTTGTCTTTGGGGACCGATACGAGTTTAAATTCGTCGTTGTTTAACAGGAAAACGACGCGAATTTCGACGGCAGGTACCATCAGGCGCGGCTGTTGAAACAGGTCGGTATTGATCTGTCCGACCAGGTTAAAGTATTTTCCACCCTTCGTCGCTTCGTAACGTTGTTTCGGACCGCGAGAAGAGACGTCGTAATCGTCCTTTAAATGTTCGTCGTCCTCGACATAGAGTCCAGCCGCGTGCACTGTTTCTTGAGCCATGGGCGTGGAATGAAGCACGACGTCCAAAATACTCCTGTAGGCGTACAACTCGTTGGAACTGACGAGCTTGTTGTTCGCGTAAACGGTGACCGTCTTAAACATGCCGCTCAACAGGTGGTTTATTGGGAAAACGACATCTTTCTCGTCCATTTCTTCCCCGTCGTCGCGAACAATGCGCACGGTCAAAGACACGAAACTGCCGTAGAGATCCAAGTGTGCCCTTTGCAAATTTTGAATACAAAACTCGATCACAGAATTATTTACCCCGTTGACCGGATAAAAGAGTTGGTACGAAGTATCTTCCACGCCGTATTGAATGGAAGGGGGTTCGAATATCATCACGTCACTCGTAAGACAATGCGGTGACCGTTGCGTCTGTATTTTTGCTTTCGTTGACGTCATGATGGACGGAGCGCGCACAGCGGATGTGTGACCTTCACGGCGTACCAAAGATATCTGCAGGTGCGTCGTGTGTCGGCGCCTTTTGTTGTCTTTTGCGGCGTTTCTTTCCATTGTTGTTGTTGTTTCCAGAGCCCTCCATGGAATCCAGCACGTCTCTCCCCGTTGCTATGGCCGTCTTTTTTACTGCGCGCGATATTCCTTCGCCATCGGCCAAATTCCGCGCCAAGCGCTTCAACGTTCTCTTGGCGATCGGTTTTATTTGCTGCCAGATGGGAACGATAAACTTGGATATGTTGCTCAACACACCGCCCCCTCGTTGGAAAAGGGGTCCCGTGTACACGGGAATTATTTTGGGGGAATTACGGTACATATTTGAAATGCAACGTTAGATTGGTTCTGCCTTTGGACCGCAACGGCAAACGTCTTCCCGTTTCGTCCGCGAGAACGATCGTCACTGAGGGAATTTCGAATTGAGACAGGTTAAAATACTGGATGTTATCTAACGTGTAGGTGACGACGTGCTTGTCTTTCTCGTAATAAAAGGGTAGTATTTTTAATATCGGTTTTTTCCCGCTCCCCACGTACGTGGGTTCCACGATATCTGTGTAGACGATTATGTTGTGAAACGGGGGTTCCAGGAGTACCTCGACGGAGCTCGTGGCATCCTCATCCCCCGTGAACACGGTACGCGATTCGAAGCCCAAAAGCACGGCCAGGTACTCGGAAAGTCTTAGGGTGGAGGTGCCCTCGGAAAGCCGAATTTTACATTTCTGTTCGGTTCCGTCGAAGCTGAAGCGCGCGCGTTCGCCTACGCGCTGGTTAATCGCATTTAGAAGTGCTTGCGGCGTCGCATAATAGCCGGGAGGCACATGTACTTGCAAAGATCGAGGAATTTTCGTCTTGATCGTGAAAGAAAATTGGCGCGCTACGGGGAGAGAGACGCGTAGCGTTTCTTCGTGTCCCTCGACGGCTGTGAGATGTAGCAGCTTGACAAAGGGTTCCGGTACGTGCAACCCTTTCGGTGTTTTCAGAGAGTACACGTTATCCGCGAATTCTAGCGAGGCGTCCAGCTTGTGCGTCTGGAAATACTTGTTGAGTGTGTTCCGTAGGGACGTGGTTTCCGAATTCAGAGTGACGTCGCCGAAAGCGACGGGTGCGGCGTGCTCCAATAAGATGGAGGTGGCTTCGCGTTCGCTCAATTTGGGGGGTTTCACCGCACGACCTGCTTCGCGGGACGCTAGCGAGGCGTCGAGCGCTTGCGCGAGCCGAGGGTCCAATTCCACGGCTTTCACGTCCACGGGTAAGACGAAGTCGTATCGCGATTTATTGTACGCGAAAGAAACGTCGAATTCCGAAAGGGCTTTTCCCAAATCCCTCTCGAGATCCGAGGTGACACGAAAAGTTCTGCCGGCTTCCACCGTGTCCTCGAAAGAAACCTCGATTTTCGCATCTTGCCTTTCGTAGCCGATATTTAAAAAATCGTTACTTATGCTGAGATCCATCAGACCGACTTTATACCGATTCGAGAGCTGAAGCGGACTATCGAAAGCTACCGTGAAGGCGTTGAGTTTATTCGAGGGAAACTTATCCATGCTGGCGTTCGAGAGCAGGTGGACGTAGATGTCTGACATCATTTCCCAATCTTGACCACGTCGCTGCTCGGAACCCAACTGTCGTGTTCTTTGTCGTAACCGAACCAGCGAACCAAGGAGAAGCTCTGACCGTTCAGTTGCTTCTTTCTCAGCACTTTCGTTACTGGCCAAGGCTGATTGGCGTCTCGGGTTACGACGAGTACCTCCTCCGGGTAGAAAGATCCGTCCACTTCCTTACCCCGGTAATCTTCCAGGTGTACGACGGGAGGAGAGGTGTCTCTCAGGCGGGAGACGGTGAAAATCTGAGGCGACCAACTCCCTTCCGAGCTCTTATGAAAACCTTTTCTGTGAAGTAGGACCCTCACTTTATCCCCCAGTTTGAGCTTCTTTTTCACGGAGGGTACGACGGGCTTCCCATTTATCTTATTGAACAGCTCCAATTCGTTTTCGGGCGTGACTTCGGACGGGCTGATGCCCAAAGTCCTGTGTTTGGTGGTGTTGTAGTCGCGCACGATCTTGGGAAGCGCGGAAACGAAGTGGTATTTTCCCGTTACTCTAAAATAACGGAATATTCTGTCGCGTAAAGTGCGTATGACGCGCTCTGCCTGCGACGCTTTGATTACTGGAGAGAAGGTAGAATACATGTGTACCTTCTTTCGTGAGAGATACTCCTTGACGGTCTTGTTGTAGAATTCCCCGCCTCTGTCGCAAAAGATGCGTGTAGGTACGTTACCTCCCCGAAAAAGTCTTATCATGGCCCTTTTCATTTCGGCGGGGCGCTTCGTCTTTAGCGGGAGGGTGCGCAGAAAGCGGGAGAGGGAATCGATTGCCACGAGAATGTAGCGGTAGCCACCGTTGAATCTCTTGTATTTTGAAAAATCGGCGAGGTCCATTTGCCACACGTCGTTGATCTTGAGTGCGATGATGCGTCTCCTATTAAACTTTCTTCTGACCGGATGGTGGAGCGTGTAGGCATCCAGCTTTCTGAGAATGGCGAGAGCCTTCTTTTTGCTCAAGTGATGCGCTTTTCTATAGCGTTCCACACCCCCCAAACCACCCTCTGGTTTCTCATATCCCTCCATAAGTCGTCCACGCAATGGAGGCCTGCTGCTGCTGCTGCTGTTGAGGCTCGCGAGATTTGGGTAGAGAAATCAGACGCAATAGTTTCGAGACTTTGGGGAACCAGGAAGGTTTCTTTCCCGTCTTACGTTGCAACAAATAATTGACGAGTTCGTAAACGGAGGAGTGTCTGATGGGCTTGCCCGACACGGAGACACAACCCTCGCGATCCCAGGAAAGAACCTTCTTTAATTCCGAGACGACCCTTTCCGCTTCCTCTTCGTCCACCTCTGGAGAGAGGAGCGAATAGTCAAAGTCATTTGTAGCGTCGGACGCCTTGTTTTTATTGTCGTAGGGGTCAAATCCGTACTGCTTGAGTATGCGATACAGTGCTTGCAGTATGAGTTTCACTTTGACGTCGTCACTCTCCTTCGAGGAAAGAATGTTTCCGATGGAGGAGGAGGTGGTCACTTCAATTCTCTTGGCCATTGGCGAAAAGGTTCAACACGGCGGAAAGCAGGAGAGGAACCACCGACGAAAGAACGCCCTGTCCTCGCTGCTGAGACAGATAGCGCTTCAAACGTTGCGGATTCTTGTGAATCTTTTTGTAGGCGAGCCGTCGTAAAAAGCGTTTGTGCTTCTTCAAACGCGCGAACGTATCTGGAGCTAGAGCCACCTTTCCGTTCAATACATTGAGGCAAATTTCGGAGAGGTGTTTCATGTCGGACGAGGACGAACGTCTCAAGACGTCGCGGCGGCGTGGAGGGGGTAGAGTGGAGAGTACTTTGAGTAAAGTGAGGTGAGGGCGGAGATTCATTTCGGAGCGTAGATATATTGACGTTCTCCCGGAAAGATATTGCTACGCAACCTGTGATCCTCGTGCGTATAGTTGTGAAGATCCACGAGTAAATATGCGTGGGGCGACGACATCGCTTGTTTATATGCGTCCAGAAAATACTCCAATCTTTTTCTGCCAAATAGCTGTTGGCCGAAATGTTCCATCTGGTGCACGCTGCGCACGGTGCGCCACAGGACGACGTAACTGGCGTTGTAGGATATTGTTCTAAAATGGCTACTGTCGAAAAAGATGTTTTGAACGAGTAAGAAGATCGAGGCGTTGGCGTGGTGAGAACCCCGAATGAAAAGATCGGTCACCTCCTTCAAGGAACCGGCGTCGGTCATGTGATCGTCGACGACGATCAGCGTAGCGCGCGACGTGTCCCACTCTCGCGGTAGCTCCTTGGTAAATTTTACGGAGTCCCCGAATTCGTCCTGCATGCTCGGCGAAGCATATTTCTGCACGTAGAATATTTGTGACGGAGGCTTGTCTACCACGTCGTTCAGGTTCCTCAACACGTTAGCAACGAACGTAGATTTGCCGCACATGGAGGGGCCGCTTAAGATACAGCGAAAAGGATGACGGAAACGAAAAGGTTCGGGGGAAGACATGTTGCGTGCGTACACGTTGCACGAAGAGAAGAAGAGACTGAGACTCGAAGAGAAATGCATCGCTTTTATTTACACATCCTCGTCGTCGTCCTCTACATCGGAACTGCGTTCCCAATACAGATTGTCCAGGCTAAAGTTGGACTTCTTTTTCGCCAGTCTGTCCGCCGCTAAGATGCGGTCGAGCGTCTTCATCTTGTCCTGACACATTTCTTGACGTGCTTGCAACCATTCCAGACGGTGGACTTGAAAGGCTTCCTCCACGATGCCGCGTATAAGTTCTTCGTTTTTTGTCTTTTCCTTGCGACGACGAGAAACGCAGGAGAATAAACCACACATGGCGTTTTCCACGTATCGGTCAGAATGATGACGCGAGCGCGGTGCGCGCTGCCTTTATACAGATAAACGCGCGCGCGCAAAGAACGGAGAATGAAAGCGAAACTGAAAAGCCACCCGTCGCCGCTAGGAGCGCGCGCGCGCGCGCAGCAGAGAGCCGAAACCGAAAACACCCGCGGCCGGCGCAGAGGGAGCTAGCAGCGCGCGCGCGCATGCGCGGACGGGTGGAGCAGAGGGCGCGCGCGCATCCATAGCTGCCCGCTGCGCGTCGCCTCACTCAGTTTCTCTCGGACCGTCGCGGAAGACGGACGTGCGCTCCGCGCGCTCGCTCAGTTGCTGGCTGCCTCTCGTAGAGAGCAGACGTATGTTCTCCGCGCTCGCTCAGTTTCTGCCTGGAAGTTGCCGCGGGGGAAAAGGTGAGTGAGTGATTTGACGCGCTCCTTTTCTCGTATGTTTGCCGTGTTTAGCGGTGACCGCGCTCGTGTTAAGCCTTTTCTCGCATGTTTAGACTTGTTTTGCGGTGTCCAAGCCTGTTGACGCATGTTTAGCGATGTGTGGTTCCCGCCTTGTGTTAGCTGCATAGTGTTGTGGTTAGGGCTAAGCGATCGCCCCCGTAAGCCTCTTTCCTCGTATGTTTGCCGTGTTTAGCGGTGACCGCGCTCGTGTTAAGCCTTTTCTCGCATGTTTAGCGATGTGTGGTTCCCGCCTTGTGTTAGCTGCATAGTGTTGTGGTTAGGGCTAAGCGATCGCCCCCGTAAGCCTTTTCTCGCATGTTTAGACTTGTTTTGCGGTGAGCAAGCCTTTTCTCGCATGTTTAGCGATGTGTGGTTCCCGCCTTGTGTTAGCTGCGTAGTGTTGAGGTTAGGCCTAAGCGATCGTCCCCGTAAGCCTTTTTCCCCGATGTGTACTGTTTTCTGTTTAGCAGTAGCGGTTAGACCTTTTCTCTCGCATGCCTAGACTTGTTTAGCAGTGCTGTCATTTTTACCTGGCGCTAGTATGTTGTTCTCTGTCTTTCTCGTCTAGAGCTATGATGATGGCGCCATCTGGTGTGATGCCTTGCAACTAAGTGGCCACCTGTCGTCGATCTCTGCAACCGCTGGGTACAAACTACCAACATGGCGGACGCTGGTCACTCGGGTGTTGCGGAGCGGCTTCTTCGCCACGGCATCGTTGATTTTCGAATAAATTGTTTCTCTCCACTCTATTTCCATCTTTTTATTTTATTTTCTGCCTATTTTTTTTATTTTGTTATGGACTCTCATAGTGCACAACGCTCAGCTGGCCTGGACACGAGTTAGACTTTCCCCAATTAGTGTGGTGGCTCCCTGGAGGGTGCTGATTAATGTGGGGGGTCCCAATTAGCTCTAATTGCTAATTAAATCGTGTTCAGGCCAGTTGGGCGTTGTGCACTGTGAGAGTCCAGTACCTACTACTCCCGCTCAGTCGGTAGAGCACGAGACCCTTAATCTCGGGGTCGTGGGTTCGAGCTCCACGTTGGGCGTTCCTGTTTTCCACTCAGTGGCTCCTTAGCATGCGTCTTTCGTAAATAGGCCTTCCATACTGTGTTTCCAATCAGGGCCACATGTGTATAATTTGAAGGTAATGGAGTAAGGAGTCTCCTGTCCCTGTACCTCACTTTCGTAGCGCCCGGCTAACTCAGTCGGCAGAGCACGAAACTCTTAATCTCGGGGTCGTGGGTTCGAGCTCCACGTTGGGCGTTCCTGTTTTCCACTCAGTGGCTTCTTAGCATGCGTCTTTCGTAAATAGGCCTTCCATACTGTGTTTCCAATCAGGGCCACATGTGTATAATTTGAAGGTAATGGAGTAAGGAGTCTCCTGTCCCTGTACCTCACTTTCGTAGCGCCCGGCTAACTCAGTCGGCAGAGCACGAAACTCTTAATCTCGGGGTCGTGGGTTCGAGCTCCACGTTGGGCGTTCCTGTTTTCCACTCAGTGGCTCCTTAGCATGCTTCTTTCGCAAATAGGCCTTCCATACTGTGTTTCCAATCAGGGTTACATGTGTATAATTTGAAGGTAATGGAGTAAGGAGTCTCCTGTCCCTGTACCTCACTTTCGTAGCGCCCGGCTAACTCCGTCGGCAGAGTACGAGACTCTTAATCTCGGGGTCGTGGGTTCGAGCCCCACGTTGGGCGTTGCTGTTTTCCGCTCAGTGGCTCCTTAGCATGCGTCTTTCGTAAATAGGCCTTCCATACTGTGTTTCCAATCAGGGTTACATGTGTATAATTTGAAGGTAATGGAGTAAGGAGTCAACTGTCCCTGTACCTGACTTTCGTAGCGCCCGGCTAGCTCAGTCCGTAGAGCACGATACTCTTAATCTCGGGGTCGTGGGTTCGAGCCCCTCGTTGGGCGTTCCTGTTTTCCACTCAGTGGCTCCTTAGCATGCGTCTTTCGTAAATAGGCCTTCGATATTGTTTCCAATCAGGGTTAGGTGCGTATAATTCGCAGCTAATGCATTAAGGAGTCTCGTGTCCCTGTACCTCACTTTCGTAGCACCCGGCTAGCTCAGTCGGTGGAGCACGAGACTCTTAATCTCGGTGTCGTGGGTTCACGCCCCACGTTGGCGTTGTTGGTTTCCGCTCAGTGGCTCCTAGCATGCGTCCTTCGTAAATAGGCCTTCGATATTGTGTTTCCAATCAGGGTTAGGTGCATATAATTCGCAGCTAATGCATTAAGGATTCTCGTGTCCCTGTACCACACTTTCGTAGCGCCCGGCTAGCTCAGTCGGTGGAGCACGAGACTCTTAATCTCGGTGTCGTGGGTTCACGCCCCACGTTGGGCGTTGCTGTTTTCCGCTCAGTGGTTCCTTAGCATGCGTCTTTCGTAAATAGGCCTTCCATACTGTGTTTCCAATCAGGGTGACATGTGTATAATTTGAAGGCAATGGAGTAAGGAGTCTCCTGCCCCTGTACCTGACTTTCGTAGCGCACGGCTAGCTCAGTCGGTAGAGCACGAGACTCTTAATCTCGGGGTCGTGGGTTCGAGCCCCACGTTGGGCGTTGCTGTTTTCCGCTCAGTGGCTTCTTAGCATGCGTCTTTCGTAAATAGGCCTTCCATACTGTGTTTCCAATCAGGGTTAGATGCGTATAATTCGCAGCTAATGCATTAAGGATTCTCGTGTCCCTGTACCTCACTTTCATAGCGCCCGGCTAGCTCAGTCGGTAGAGCACGAGACTCTTAATCTCGGGGTCGTGGGTTCGAGCCATACGTTGGGCGTTGCTGTTTTCCGCTCAGTGGCTCCTAGCATGCGTCCTTCGTAAATAGGCCTTCGATATTGTGTTTCCAATCAGGGTTAGATGCGTATAATTCGCAGCTAATGCATTAAGAATTCTCGTGTTCCAGTACGTCACTTTCGTAGCGCCCGGCTAGCTCAGTCGGTAGAGCACGAGACTCTTAATCTCGGGGTTCAATCCCCACGTTGGGCGTTGCTGTTTTGCGCTCAGTGGCTCCTTAGCATGCGTCTTTCGTAAATAGGCCTTCCATACTGCGTTTCCAATCAGGGTTAGATGCGTATAATTCGCAGCTAATGCATTAAGGATTCTCGTGTCCCACTACCTTACTTTCGTAGCGCCCGGCTAGCTCAGTCGGTAGAGCACGAGACTCTTAATCTCGGGGTCGTGGGTTCGAGCCCCACGTTGGGCGTTGCTGTTTTCCGCTCAGTGGCTCCTTAGCATGCGTCTTTCGTAAATAGGCCTTCCATACTGCGTTTCCAATCAGGGTTAGATGCGTATAATTCGCAGCTAATGCATTAAGGATTCTCGTGTCCCACTACCTTACTTTCGTAGCGCCCGGCTAGCTCAGTCGGTAGAGCACGAGACTCTTAATCTCGGGGTCGTGGGTTCGAGCCATACGTTGGGCGTTGCTGTTTTCCGCTCAGTGGCTCCTAGCATGCGTCCTTCGTAAATAGGCCTTCGATATTGTGTTTCCAATCAGGGTTAGATGCGTATAATTCGCAGCTAATGCATTAAGGATTCTCGTGTTCCAGTACGTCACTTTCGTAGCGCCCGGCTAGCTCAGTCGGTAGAGCACGAGACTCTTAATCTCGGGGTTCAATCCCCACGTTGGGCGTTGCTGTTTTCCGCTCAGTGGCTCCTTAGCATGCGTCTTTCGTAAATAGGCCTTCCATACTGCGTTTCCAATCAGGGTTAGATGCGTATAATTCGCAGCTAATGCATTAAGGATTCTCGTGTCCCACTACCTTACTTTCGTAGCGCCCGGCTAGCTCAGTCGGTAGAGCACGAGACTCTTAATCTCGGGGTCGTGGGTTCGAGCCCCACGTTGGGCGTTGCTGTTTTCCGCTCAGTGGCTCCTTAGCATGCGTCTTTCGTAAATAGGCCTTCCATATTGTGTTTCCAATCAGGGTTAGATGCATATAATTCGCAGCTAATGCATTAAGGATTCTTGTGTCCTTGTACCTCACTTCCGTAGCGCGCGGCTAGCTCAGTCGGTAGGGCACGAGACTCTTAATCTCGGGGTTCAATCCCCACGTTGGGCGTTGCTGTTTTCCGCTCAGTGGCTCCTTAGCATGCGTCTTTCGTAAATAGGCCTTCCATACTGCGTTTCCAATCAGGGTTAGATGCGTATAATTCGCAGCTAATGCATTAAGGATTCTCGTGTCCCACTACCTTACTTTCGTAGCGCCCGGCTAGCTCAGTCGGTAGAGCACGAGACTCTTAATCTCGGGGTCGTGGGTTCGAGCCATACGTTGGGCGTTGCTGTTTTCCGCTCAGTGGCTCCTAGCATGCGTCCTTCGTAAATAGGCCTTCGATATTGTGTTTCCAATCAGGGTTAGATGCGTATAATTCGCAGCTAATGCATTAAGGATTCTCGTGTTCCAGTACGTCACTTTCGTAGCGCCCGGCTAGCTCAGTCGGTAGAGCACGAGACTCTTAATCTCGGGGTTCAATCCCCACGTTGGGCGTTGCTGTTTTCCGCTCAGTGGCTCCTTAGCATGCGTCTTTCGTAAATAGGCCTTCCATACTGCGTTTCCAATCAGGGTTAGATCCGTATAATTCGCAGCTAATGCATTAAGGATTCTCGTGTCCCGGTACCTCGCTTTCGTAGCGCCCGGCTAGCTCAGTCGGTAGAGCACGAGACTCTTAATCTCGGGGTCGTGGGTTCAATCCCCACGTTGGGCGTTGCTGTTTTCCACTCAGTGGCTCCTTAGCATGCGTCTTTCGTAAATAGGCCTTCCATACTGTGTTTCCAATCAGGGTGACATGTGTATAATTTGAAGGTAATGGAGTAAGGAGTCTCCTGTCCCTGTACCTGACTTTCGTAGCGCACGGCTAGCTCAGTCGGTAGAGCACGAGACTCTTAATCTCGGGGTCGTGGGTTCGAGCCCCACGTTGGGCGTTGCTGTTTTCCGCTCAGTGGCTCCTTAGCATGCGTCTTTCGTAAATAGGCCTTCCATACTGTGTTTCCAATCAGGGTTAGATGCGTATAATTCGCAGCTAATGCATTAAGGATTCTCATGCCCCTGTACCTCACTTTCGTAGCGCCCGGCTAGCTCAGTCGGTAGAGCACGAGACTCTTAATCTCGGGGTCGTGGGTTCGAGCCCCACGTTGGGCGTTGCTGTTTTCCGCTCAGTGGCTCCTTAGCATGCGTCTTTCGTAAATAGGCCTTCCATATTGTGTTTCCAATCAGGGTTAGATGCATATAATTCGCAGCTAATGCATTAAGGATTCTTGTGTCCTTGTACCTCACTTCCGTAGCGCCCGGCTAGCTCAGTCGGTAGGGCACGAGACTCTTAATCTCGGGGTTCAATCCCCACGTTGGGCGTTGCTGTTTTCCGCTCAGTGGCTCCTTAGCATGCGTCTTTCGTAAATAGGCCTTCCATACTGCGTTTCCAATCAGGGTTAGATGCGTATAATTCGCAGCTAATGCATTAAGGATTCTCGTGTCCCACTACCTTACTTTCGTAGCGCCCGGCTAGCTCAGTCGGTAGAGCACGAGACTCTTAATCTCGGGGTCGTGGGTTCGAGCCCCACGTTGGGCGTTGCTGTTTTCCGCTCAGTGGCTCCTTAGCATGCGTCTTTCGTAAATAGGCCTTCCATATTGTGTTTCCAATCAGGGTTAGATGCATATAATTCGCAGCTAATGCATTAAGGATTCTTGTGTCCTTGTACCTCACTTTCATAGCGCCCGGCTAGCTCAGTCGGTAGAGCACGAGACTCTTAATCTCGGGGTCGTGGGTTCGAGCCATACGTTGGGCGTTGCTGTTTTCCGCTCAGTGGCTCCTAGCATGCGTCCTTCGTAAATAGGCCTTCGATATTGTGTTTCCAATCAGGGTTAGATGCGTATAATTCGCAGCTAATGCATTAAGGATTCTCGTGTTCCAGTACGTCACTTTCGTAGCGCCCGGCTAGCTCAGTCGGTAGAGCACGAGACTCTTAATCTCGGGGTTCAATCCCCACGTTGGGCGTTGCTGTTTTCCGCTCAGTGGCTCCTTAGCATGCGTCTTTCGTAAATAGGCCTTCCATACTGCGTTTCCAATCAGGGTTAGATGCGTATAATTCGCAGCTAATGCATTAAGGATTCTCGTGTCCCACTACCTTACTTTCGTAGCGCCCGGCTAGCTCAGTCGGTAGAGCACGAGACTCTTAATCTCGGGGTCGTGGGTTCGAGCCATACGTTGGGCGTTGCTGTTTTCCGCTCAGTGGCTCCTAGCATGCGTCCTTCGTAAATAGGCCTTCGATATTGTGTTTCCAATCAGGGTTAGATGCGTATAATTCGCAGCTAATGCATTAAGGATTCTCGTGTTCCAGTACGTCACTTTCGTAGCGCCCGGCTAGCTCAGTCGGTAGAGCACGAGACTCTTAATCTCGGGGTTCAATCCCCACGTTGGGCGTTGCTGTTTTCCGCTCAGTGGCTCCTTAGCATGCGTCTTTCGTAAATAGGCCTTCCATACTGCGTTTCCAATCAGGGTTAGATGCGTATAATTCGCAGCTAATGCATTAAGGATTCTCGTGTCCCGGTACCTCGCTTTCGTAGCGCCCGGCTAGCTCAGTCGGTAGAGCACGAGACTCTTAATCTCGGGGTCGTGGGTTCAATCCCCACGTTGGGCGTTGCTGTTTTCCACTCAGTGGCTCCTTAGCATGCGTCTTTCGTAAATAGGCCTTCCATACTGTGTTTCCAATCAGGGTGACATGTGTATAATTTGAAGGTAATGGAGTAAGGAGTCTCCTGTCCCTGTACCTGACTTTCGTAGCGCACGGCTAGCTCAGTCGGTAGAGCACGAGACTCTTAATCTCGGGGTCGTGGGTTCGAGCCCCACGTTGGGCGTTGCTGTTTTCCGCTCAGTGGCTCCTTAGCATGCGTCTTTCGTAAATAGGCCTTCCATACTGTGTTTCCAATCAGGGTTAGATGCGTATAATTCGCAGCTAATGCATTAAGGATTCTCATGCCCCTGTACCTCACTTTCGTAGCGCCCGGCTAGCTCAGTCGGTAGAGCACGAGACTCTTAATCTCGGGGTCGTGGGTTCGAGCCCCACGTTGGGCGTTGCTGTTTTCCGCTCAGTGGCTCCTTGGCATGCGTCTTTCGTAAATAGGCCTTCCATACTGTGTTTCCAATCAGGGTTAGATGCGTATAATTCGCAGCTAATGCATTAAGGATTCTCGTGTCCCTGTACCTCAGTTTCGTAGCGCCCGGCTAACTCAGTCGATAGAGCACGAGACTCTTAATCTCGGGGTCGTGGGTTCGAGCCCCACGTTGGGCGTAGCTGTTTTCCGCTCAGTGGCTCCTTAGCATGCGTCTTTCGTAAATAGGCCTTCCATATTGTGTTTCCAATCAGGGTTAGATGCGTATAATTCGCAGCTAATGCATTAAGGATTCTTGTGTCCTTGTACCTCACTTTTGTAGCGCCCGGCTAACTCAGTCGGTAGAGCACGAGACTCTTAATCTCGGGGTCGTGGGTTCGAGCCACACGTTGGGAGTTGCTGTTTTCCGCTCAGTGGCTCCTTAGCATGCGTCTTTCGTAAATAGGCCTTCCATATTGTGTTTCCAATCAGGGTTAGGTGCATATAATTCGCAGCTAATGCATTAAGGATTCTCGTGTCCCTGTACCACACTTTCGTAGCGCCCGGCTAGCTCAGTCGGTGGAGCACGAGACTCTTAATCTCGGTGTCGTGGGTTCACGCCCCATGTTGGGCGTTGCTGTTTTCCGCTCAGTGGTTCCTTAGCGTGCGTCTTTCGTAAATAGGCCTTCCATACTGTGTTTCCAATCAGGGTGACATGTGTATAATTTGAAGGCAATGGAGTAAGGAGTCTCCTGCCCCTGTACCTGACTTTCGTAGCGCACGGCTAGCTCAGTCGGTAGAGCACGAGACTCTTAATCTCGGGGTCGTGGGTTCGAGCCCCACGTTGGGCGTTGCTGTTTTCCGCTCAGTGGCTTCTTAGCATGCGTCTTTCGTAAATAGGCCTTCCATACTGTGTTTCCAATCAGGGTTAGATGCGTATAATTCGCAGCTAATGCATTAAGGATTCTCGTGTCCCTGTACCTCACTTTCATAGCGCCCGGCTAGCTCAGTCGGTAGAGCACGAGACTCTTAATCTCGGGGTCGTGGGTTCGAGCCATACGTTGGGCGTTGCTGTTTTCCGCTCAGTGGCTCCTAGCATGCGTCCTTCGTAAATAGGCCTTCGATATTGTGTTTCCAATCAGGGTTAGATGCGTATAATTCGCAGCTAATGCATTAAGGATTCTCGTGTTCCAGTACCTCACTTTCGTAGCGCCCGGCTAGCTCAGTCGGTAGAGCACGAGACTCTTAATCTCGGGGTCGTGGGTTCAATCCCCACGTTGGGCGTTGCTGTTTTCCGCTCAGTGGCTCCTTAGCATGCGTCTTTCGTAAATAGGCCTTCCATACTGTGTTTCCAATCAGGGTTAGATGCGTATAATTCGCAGCTAATGCATTAAGGATTCTCGTGTCCCGGTACCTCGCTTTCGTAGCGCCCGGCTAGCTCAGTCGGTAGAGCACGAGACTCTTAATATCGGGGTCGTGGGTTCAATCCCCACGTTGGGCGTTGCTGTTTTCCACTCAGTGGCTCCTTAGCATGCGTCTTTCGTAAATAGGCCTTCCATACTGTGTTTCCAATCAGGGTGACATGTGTATAATTTGAAGGTAATGGAGTAAGGAGTCTCCTGTCCCTGTACCTGACTTTCGTAGCGCACGGCTAGCTCAGTCGGTAGAGCACGAGACTCTTAATCTCGGGGTCGTGGGTTCGAGCCCCACGTTGGGCGTTGCTGTTTTCCGCTCAGTGGCTCCTTGGCATGCGTTTTTCGTAAATAGGCCTTCCATACTCTGTTTCCAATCAGGGTTAGATGCGTATAATTCGCAGCTAATGCATTAAGGATTCTCGTGTCCCTGTACCTCAGTTTCGTAGTGCCCGGCTAACTCAGTCGATAGAGCACGAGACTCTTAATCTCGGGGTCGTGGGTTCGAGCCCCACGTTGGGCGTAGCTGTTTTCCGCTCAGTGGCTCCTTAGCATGCGTCTTTCGTAAATAGGCCTTCCATACTTGTTTCCAATCAGGGTTAGATGCGTATAATTCGCAGCTAATGCATTAAGGATTCTCGTGTCCCTGTACCTCACTTTCGTAGCGCCCGGCTAGCTCAGTCGGTAGGGCACGAGGCTCTTAATCTCGGGGTCGTGGGATCGAGCCCCACGTTGGGCGTTACTGTTTTTCGCTGAGTGGCTCCTTGGCATCTGTCTTTCGTAAATAGGCCTTCCATACTGTGTTTCCAATCAGGGTTAGATGCGTATAATTCGCAGCTAATGCATTAAGGATTCTCGTGTCCCTGTACCTCACTTTCGTAGCGCCCGGCTAGCTCAGTCGGTAGAGCACGAGACTCTTAATCTCGGGGTCGTGGGTTCGAGCCCCACGTTGGGCGTTGCAGTTTTCCGCTCAGTGGCTCCTTAGCATGCGTCTTTCGTAAATAGGCCTTCCATACTGTGTTTCCAATCAGGGTTAGATGCGTATAATTTGCAGCTAATGCATAAAGGATTCTCGTGTCCCTGTACCTCACTTTCGTAGCGCCCGCTCAGTCGTCAGAGCACGAAACTCTTAATCTCGGGGTCGTGGGTTCGAGCTCCACGTTGGGCGTTCCTGTTTTCCACTCAGTGGCTCCTTAGCATGCCTCTTTCGCAAATAGGCCTTCCATACTGTGTTTCCAATCAGGGTTACATGTGTATAATTTGAAGGTAATGGAGTGAGGAGTCTCCTGTCCCTGTACCTCACTTTCGTAGCGCCCGGCTAACTCCGTCGGCAGAGCACGAGACTCTTAATCTCGGGGTCGTGGGTTCGAGCCCCAGGTTGGGCGTTGCTGTTTTCCGCTCAGTGGCTCCTTAGCATGCGTCTTTCGTAAATAGGCCTTCCATACTGTGTTTCCAATCAGGGTTAGATGCGTATAATTCGCAGCTAATGCATTAAGGATTCTCGTGTCCCTGTACCTCACTTTCGTAGCGCCCGGCTAACTCAGTCGGCAGAGCACGAGACTCTTAATCTCGGGGTCGTGGGTTCGAGCCCCACGTTGGGCGTTGCTGTTTTCCGCTCAGTGGCTCCTTAACATGCGTCTTTCGTAAATAGGCCTTCCATACTGTGTTTCCAATCAGGGTTACATGTGTATAATTTGAAGGTAATGGAGTAAGGAGTCAACTGTCCCTGTACCTGACTTTCGTAGCGCCCGGCTAGCTCAGTCGGTAGAGCACGAGACTCTTAATCTCGGGGTCGTGGGTTCGAGCCCCACGTTGGGCGTTCCTGTTTTCCACTCGGTGGCTCCTTAGCATGCGTCTTTCGTAAATAGGCCTTCCATACTGTGTTTCCAATCAGGGTTACATGTGTATAATTTGAAGGTAATGGACTAAGGAGTCTCCTGTCCCTGTACCTCACTTTCGTAGCACCCGGCTAACTCAGTCGGCAGAGCACGAGACTCTTAATCTCGGGGTCGTGGGTTCGAGCCCCACGTTGGGCGTTGCTGTTTTCCGCTCAGTGGCTCCTTAGCATGCGTCTTTCGTAAATAGGCCTTCCATACTGCGTTTCCAATCAGGGTTAGATGCGTATAATTCGCAGCTAATGCATTAAGGATTCTCGTGTTCCTGTACCTCACTTTCGTAGCGCCCGGCTAGCTCAGTCGGTAGAGCACGAGACTCTTAATCTCGGGGTCGTGGGTTCGAGCCCCACGTTGGGCGTTGCTGTTTTCCGCTCAGTGGCTCCTTAGCATGCGTCTTTCGTAAATAGGCCTTCCATACTGTGTTTCCAATCAGGGTTACATGTGTATAATTTGAAGGTAATGGAGTAAGGAGTCAACTGTCCCTGTACCTGACTTTCGTAGCGCCCGGCTAGCTCAGTCGGTAGAGCACGAGACTTAATCTCGGGGTCGTGGGTTCGAGCCCCACGTTGGGCGTTGCTGTTTTCCGCTCAGTGGCTCCTTAGCATGCGTATTTCGTAAATAGGCCTTCCATACTGTGTTTCCAATCAGGGTTAGATGCGTATAATTCGCAGCTAATGCATTAAGGATTCTCGTGTCCCAGTACCTCACTTTCGTAGCGCCCGGCTAGCTCAGTCGGTAGAGCACGAGACTCTTAATCTCGGGGTCGTGGGTTCGAGCCCCACGTTGGGCGTTGCTGGTTTCCGCTCAGTGGCTCCTAGCATGCGTCCTTCGTAAATAGGCCTTCGATATTGTTTCCAATCAGGGTTAGGTGCGTATAATTCGCAGCTAATGCATTAAGGAGTCTCGTGTCCCTGTACCTCACTTTCGTAGCGCCCGGCTAGCTCAGTCGGTGGAGCACGAGACTCTTAATCTCGGTGTCGTGGGTTCACGCCCCACGTTGGGCGTTGTTGGTTTCCGCTCAGTGGCTCCTAGCATGCGTCCTTCGTAAATAGGCCTTCGATATTGTGTTTCCAATCAGGGTTAGGTGCGTATAATTCGCAGCTAATGCATTAAGGAGTCTCGTGTCCCTGTACCTCACTCTCGTAGCGCCCGGCTAGCTCAGTCGGTGGAGCACGAGACTCTTAATCTCGGTGTCGTGGGTTCACGCCCCACGTTGGGCGTTGCTGTTTTCCGCTCAGTGGTTCCTTAGCATGCGTCTTTCGTAAATAGGCCTTCCATACTGTGTTTCCAATCAGGGTGACATGTGTATAATTTGAAGGCAATGGAGTAAGGAGTCTCCTGCCCCTGTACCTGACTTTCGTAGCGCACGGCTAGCTCAGTCGGTAGAGCACGAGACTCTTAATCTCGGGGTCGTGGGTTCGAGCCCCACGTTGGGCGTTGCTGTTTTCCGCTCAGTGGCTTCTTAGCATGCGTCTTTCGTAAATGGGCCTTCCATACTGTGTTTCCAATCAGGGTTAGATGCGTATAATTCGCAGCTAATGCATTAAGGATTCTCGTGTCCCTGTACCTCACTTTCATAGCGCCCGGCTAGCTCAGTCGGTAGGGCACGAGACTCTTAATCTCGGGGTCGTGGGTTCGAGCCATACGTTGGGCGTTGCTGTTTTCCGCTCAGTGGCTCCTAGCATGCGTCCTTCGTAAATAGGCCTTCGATATTGTGTTTCCAATCAGGGTTAGATGTGTATAATTCGCAGCTAATGCATTAAGGATTCTCGTGTTCCAGTACCTCACTTTCGTAGCGCCCGGCTAGCTCAGTCGGTAGAGCACGAGACTCTTAATCTCGGGGTCGTGGGTTCGAGCCCCACGTTGGGCGTTGCAGTTTTCCGCTCAGTGGCTCCTTGGCATGCGTCTTTCGTAAATAGGCCTTCCATACTGTGTTTCCAATCAGGGTTAGATGCGTATAATTCGCAGCTAATGCATTAAGGATTCTCGTGTCCCTGTACCTCAGTTTCGTAGCGCCCGGCTAACTCAGGCGGTAGAGCACGAGACTCTTAATCTCGGGGTCGTGGGTTCGAGCCCCACGTTGGGCGTAGCTGTTTTCCGCTCAGTGGCTCCTTAGCATGCGTCTTTCGTAAATAGGCCTTCCATATTGTGTTTCCAATCAGGGTTAGATGCGTATAATTCGCAGCTAATGCATTAAGGATTCTTGTGTCCTTGTACCTCACTTTTGTTGCGCCCGGCTAACTCAGTCGGTAGAGCACGAGTCTCTTAATCTCGGGGTCGTGGGTTCGAGCCACACGTTGGGAGTTGCTGTTTTCCGCTCAGTGGCTCCTTAGCATGCGTCTTTCGTAAATAGGCCTTCCATATTGTGTTTCCAATCAGGGTTAGATGCGTATAATTCGCAGCTAATGCATTAAGGATTCTCGTGTCCCTGTACCTCATTTTTTTGTAGCGCCCGGCTAGCTCAGTCGGTAGAGCACGAGACTCTTAATCTCGGGGTCGTGGGTTCGAGCCCCACGTTGGGCGTTGCTGTTTTCCGCTCAGTGGCTCCTTAGCATGCGTGTTTCGTAAATAGGCCATCCATACTGTGTTTCCAATCAGGGTTAGATGCGTATAATTCGCAGCTAATGCATTAAGGATTCTCGTGTCCCTGTACCTCACTTTCGTAGCGCCCGGCTAGCTCAGTCGGTAGAGCACGAGACTCTTAATCTCGGGGTCGTGGGTTCGAGCCCCACGTTGGGCCTTGCTGTTTTCCGCTCAGTGGCTCCTTAGCATGCGTCTTTCGTAAATAGGCCTTCCATACTGTGTTTCCAATCAGGGTTAGATGCGTACAATTCGCAGCTAATGCATTAAGGATTCTCGTGTCCCTGTACCTCACTTCCGTAGCGCCCGGCTAGCTCAGTCGGTAGGGCACGAGGCTCTTAATCTCGGGGTCGTGGGATCGAGCCCCACGTTGGGAGTTACTGTTTTTCGCTGAGTGGCTCCTTGGCATCTGTCTTTCGTAAATAGGCCTTCCATACTGCGTTTCCAATCAGGGTTAGATGCGTATAACTCGCAGCTAATGCATTAAGGATTCTCGTGTCCCTGTACCTCACTTTCGTAGCGCCCGGCTAGCTCAGTCGGTAGGGCACGAGGCTCTTAATCTCGGGGTCGTGGGATCGAGCCCCACGTTGGGCGTTACTGTTTTTCGCTGAGTGGCTCCTTGGCATCTGTCTTTCGTAAATAGGCCTTCCATACTGTGTTTCCAATCAGGGTTAGATGCGTATAATTCGCAGCTAATGCATTAAGGATTCTCGTGTCCCTGTACCTCACTTTCGTAGCGCCCGGCTAGCTCAGTCGGTAGAGCACGAGACTCTTAATCTCGGGGTCGTGGGTTCGAGCCCCACGTTGGGCGTTGCAGTTTTCCGCTCAGTGGCTCCTTAGCATGCGTCTTTCGTAAATAGGCCTTCCATACTGTGTTTCCAATCAGGGTTAGATGCGTATAATTTGCAGCTAATGCATAAAGGATTCTCGTGTCCCTGTACCTCACTTTCGTAGCGCCCGCTCAGTCGGTAGAGCACGAGACTCTTAATCTCGGGGTCGTGGGTTCGAGCTCCACGTTGGGCGTTCCTGTTTTCCACTCAGTGGCTCCTTAGCATGCGTCTTTCGTAAATAGGCCTTCCATACTGTGTTTCCAATCAGGGCCACATGTGTATAATTTGAAGGTAATGGAGTAAGGAGTCTCCTGTCCCTGTACCTCACTTTCGTAGCGCCCGGCTAACTCAGTCGTCAGAGCACGAAACTCTTAATCTCGGGGTCGTGGGTTCGAGCTCCACGTTGGGCGTTCCTGTTTTCCACTCAGTGGCTCCTTAGCATGCCTCTTTCGCAAATAGGCCTTCCATACTGTGTTTCCAATCAGGGTTACATGTGTATAATTTGAAGGTAATGGAGTAAGGAGTCTCCTGTCCCTGTACCTCACTTTCGTAGCGCCCGGCTAACTCCGTCGGCAGAGCACGAGACTCTTAATCTCGGGGTCGTGGGTTCGAGCCCCACGTTGGCCGTTGCTGTTTTCCGCTCAGTGGCTTCTTAGCATGCGTCTTTCGTAAATAGGCCTTCCATACTGTGTTTCCAATCAGGGTTAGATGCGTATAATTCGCAGCTAATGCATTAAGGATTCTCGTGTCCCTGTACCTCACTTTCGTAGCGCCCGGCTAACTCAGTCGGCAGAGCACGAGACTCTTAATCTCGGGGTCGTGGGTTCGAGCCCCACGTTGGGCGTTGCTGTTTTCCGCTCAGTGGCTCCTTAACATGCGTCTTTCGTAAATAGGCCTTCCATACTGTGTTTCCAATCAGGGTTACATGTGTATAATTTGAAGGTAATGAAGTAAGGAGTCAACTGTCCCTGTACCTGACTTTCGTAGCGCCCGGCTAGCTCAGTCGGTAGAGCACGAGACTCTTAATCTCGGGGTCGTGGGTTCGAGCCCCACGTTGGGCGTTCCTGTTTTCCACTCAGTGGCTCCTTAGCATGCGTCTTTCGTAAATAGGCCTTCAATACTGTGTTTCCAATCAGGGTTACATGTGTATAATTTGAAGGTAATGGACTAAGGAGTCTCCTGTCCCTGTACCTCACTTTCGTAGCACCCGGCTAACTCAGTCGGCAGAGCACGAGACTCTTAATCTCGGGGTCGTGGGTTCGAGCCCCACGTTGGGCGTTGTTGTTTTCCGCTCAGTGGCTCCTTAGCATGCGTCTTTCGTAAATAGGCCTTCCATACTGCGTTTCCAATCAGGGTTAGATGCGTATAATTCGCAGCTAATGCATTAAGGATTCTCGTGTCCCTGTACCTCACTTTCGTAGCGCCCGGCTAGCTCAGTCGGTAGAGCACGAGACTCTTAATCTCGGGGTCGTGGGTTCGAGCCCCACGTTGGGCGTTGCTGTTTTCCGCTCAGTGGCTCCTTAGCATGCGTCTTTCGTAAATAGGCCTTCCATACTGTGTTTCCAATCAGGGTTACATGTGTATAATTTGAAGGTAATGGAGTAAGGAGTCAACTGTCCCTGTACCTGACTTTCGTAGCGCCCGGCTAGCTCAGTCGGTAGAGCACGAGACTTAATCTCGGGGTCGTGGGTTCGAGCCCCACGTTGGGCGTTGCTGTTTTCCGCTCAGTGGCTCCTTAGCATGCGTATTTCGTAAATAGGCCTTCCATACTGTGTTTCCAATCAGGGTTAGATGCGTATAATTCGCAGCTAATGCATTAAGGATTCTCGTGTCCCAGTACCTCACTTTCGTAGCGCCCGGCTAGCTCAGTCGGTAGAGCACGAGACTCTTAATCTCGGGGTCGTGGGTTCGAGCCCCACGTTGGGCGTTGCTGGTTTCCGCTCAGTGGCTCCTAGCATGCGTCCTTCGTAAATAGGCCTTCGATATTGTTTCCAATCAGGGTTAGGTGCGTATAATTCGCAGCTAATGCATTAAGGAGTCTCGTGTCCCTGTACCTCACTTTCGTAGCGCCCGGCTAGCTCAGTCGGTGGAGCACGAGACTCTTAATCTCGGTGTCGTGGGTTCACGCCCCACGTTGGGCGTTGTTGGTTTCCGCTCAGTGGCTCCCAGCATGCGTCCTTCGTAAATAGGCCTTCGATATTGTGTTTCCAATCAGGGTTAGGTGCGTATAATTCGCAGCTAATGCATTAAGGAGTCTCGTGTCCCTGTACCTCACTCTCGTAGCGCCCGGCTAGCTCAGTCGGTGGAGCACGAGACTCTTAATCTCGGTGTCGTGGGTTCACGCCCCACGTTGGGCGTTGCTGTTTTCCGCTCAGTGGTTCCTTAGCATGCGTCTTTCGTAAATAGGCCTTCCATACTGTGTTTCCAATCAGGGTGACATGTGTATAATTTGAAGGCAATGGAGTAAGGAGTCTCCTGCCCCTGTACCTGACTTTCGTAGCGCACGGCTAGCTCAGTCGGTAGAGCACGAGACTCTTAATCTCGGGGTCGTGGGTTCGAGCCCCACGTTGGGCGTTGCTGTTTTCCGCTCAGTGGCTTCTTAGCATGCGTCTTTCGTAAATGGGCCTTCCATACTGTGTTTCCAATCAGGGTTAGATGCGTATAATTCGCAGCTAATGCATTAAGGATTCTCGTGTCCCTGTACCTCACTTTCATAGCGCCCGGCTAGCTCAGTCGGTAGGGCACGAGACTCTTAATCTCGGGGTCGTGGGTTCGAGCCATACGTTGGGCGTTGCTGTTTTCCGCTCAGTGGCTCCTAGCATGCGTCCTTCGTAAATAGGCCTTCGATATTGTGTTTCCAATCAGGGTTAGATGCGTATAATTCGCAGCTAATGCATTAAGGATTCTCGTGTTCCAGTACCTCACTTTCGTAGCGCCCGGCTAGCTCAGTCGGTAGAGCACGAGACTCTTAATCTCGGGGTCGTGGGTTCAATCCCCACGTTGGGCGTTGCTGTTTTCCGCTCAGTGGCTCCTTAGCATGCGTCTTTCGTAAATAGGCCTTCCATACTGTGTTTCCAATCAGGGTTAGATGCGTATAATTCGCAGCTAATGCATTAAGGATTCTCGTGTCCCGGTACCTCGCTTTCGTAGCGCCCGGCTAGCTCAGTCGGTAGAGCACGAGACTTTTAATCTCGGGGTCGTGGGTTCAATCCCCACGTTGGGCGTTGCTGTTTTCCACTCAGTGGCTCCTTAGCATGCGTCTTTCGTAAATAGGCCTTCCATACTGTGTTTCCAATCAGGGTTAGATGCGTATAATTCGCAGCTAATGCATTAAGCATTCTCGTATCCCTGTACCTCACTTTCGTAGCGCCCGGCTAACTCAGTCGGTATAGAGCACGAGACTCTTAATCTCGGGGTCGTGGGCTCGAGCCCCACGTTGGGCGTTGCTGGTTTCCGCTCAGTGGCTCCTTAGCATGCGTCTTTCATAAATAGGCCTTCCATATTGTTTTTCCAATCACGGTTAGATGCGTACAATTCGCAGCTAATGCATTAAGGATTCTCGTGTTCCTGTACCGCACTTTCGTAGCGCCCGGCTAGCTCAGTCGGTAGAACACGAGACTCTTAATCTCGGGGTCGTGGGTTCAATCCCCACGTTGGGCGTTGCTGTTTTCCGCTCAGTGGCTCCTTGGCATGCGTCTTTCGTAAATAGGCCTTCCATACTGTGTTTCCAATCAGGGTTAGATGCGTATAATTCGCAGCTAATGCATTAAGGATTCTCGTATCCCTGTACCTCAGTTTCGTAGCGCCCGGCTAACTCAGTCGATAGAGCACGAGACTCTTAATCTCGGGGTCGTGGGTTCGAGCCCCACGTTGGGCGTAGCTGTTTTCCGCTCAGTGGCTCCTTAGCATGCGTCTTTCGTAAATAGGCCTTCCATACTGTGTTTCCAATCAGGGTTAGATGCGTATAATTCGCAGCTAATGCATTAAGGATTCTCGTGTCCCTGTACCTCACTTTCGTAGCGCCCGGCTAGCTCAGTCGGTAGAGCACGAGACTCTTAATCTCGGGGTCGTGGGTTCGAGCCCCACGTTGGGCGTTGCTGGTTTCCGCTCAGTGGCTCCTAGCATGCGTCCTTCGTAAATAGGCCTTCGATATTGTTTCCAATCAGGGTTAGGTGCGTATAATTCGCAGCTAATGCATTAAGGAGTCTCGCGTCCCTGTACCTCACTTTCGTAGCGCCCGGCTAGCTCAGTCGGTGGAGCACGAGACTCTTAATCTCGGTGTCGTGGGTTCACGCCCCACGTTGGGCGTTGTTGGTTTCCGCTCAGTGGCTCCTAGCATGCGTCCTTCGTAAATAGGCCTTCGATATTGTGTTTCCAATCAGGGTTAGGTGCGTATAATTCGCAGCTAATGCATTAAGGAGTCTCGTGTCCCTGTACCTCACTCTCGTAGCGCCCGGCTAGCTCAGTCGGTGGAGCACGAGACTCTTAATCTCGGTGTCGTGGGTTCACGCCCCACGTTGGGCGTTGCTGTTTTCCGCTCAGTGGTTCCTTAGCATGCGTCTTTCGTAAATAGGCCTTCCATACTGTGTTTCCAATCAGGGTGACATGTGTATAATTTGAAGGCAATGGAGTAAGGAGTCTCCTGCCCCTGTACCTGACTTTCGTAGCGCACGGCTAGCTCAGTCGGTAGAGCACGAGACTCTTAATCTCGGGGTCGTGGGTTCGAGCCCCACGTTGGGCGTTGCTGTTTTCCGCTCAGTGGCTTCTTAGCATGCGTCTTTCGTAAATGGGCCTTCCATACTGTGTTTCCAATCAGGGTTAGATGCGTATAATTCGCAGCTAATGCATTAAGGATTCTCGTGTCCCTGTACCTCACTTTCATAGCGCCCGGCTAGCTCAGTCGGTAGGGCACGAGACTCTTAATCTCGGGGTCGTGGGTTCGAGCCATACGTTGGGCGTTGCTGTTTTCCGCTCAGTGGCTCCTAGCATGCGTCCTTCGTAAATAGGCCTTCGATATTGTGTTTCCAATCAGGGTTAGATGTGTATAATTCGCAGCTAATGCATTAAGGATTCTCGTGTTCCAGTACCTCACTTTCGTAGCGCCCGGCTAGCTCAGTCGGTAGAGCACGAGACTCTTAATCTCGGGGTCGTGGGTTCGAGCCCCACGTTGGGCGTTGCTGTTTTCCGCTCAGTGGCTCCTTGGCATGCGTCTTTCGTAAATAGGCCTTCCATACTGTGTTTCCAATCAGGGTTAGATGCGTATAATTCGCAGCTAATGCATTAAGGATTCTCGTGTCCCTGTACCTCAGTTTCGTAGCGCCCGGCTAACTCAGTCGATAGAGCACGAGACTCTTAATCTCGGGGTCGTGGGTTCGAGCCCCACGTTGGGCGTAGCTGTTTTCCGCTCAGTGGCTCCTTAGCATGCGTCTTTCGTAAATAGGCCTTCCATATTGTGTTTCCAATCAGGGTTAGATGCGTATAATTCGCAGCTAATGCATTAAGGATTCTTGTGTCCTTGTACCTCACTTTTGTAGCGCCCGGCTAACTCAGTCGGTAGAGCACGAGACTCTTAATCTCGGGGTCGTGGGTTCGAGCCACACGTTGGGAGTTGCTGTTTTCCGCTCAGTGGCTCCTTAGCATGCGTCTTTCGTAAATAGGCCTTCCATATTGTGTTTCCAATCAGGGTTAGATGCGTATAATTCGCAGCTAATGCATTAAGGATTCTCGTGTCCCTGTACCTCATTTTTTTGTAGCGCCCGGCTAGCTCAGTCGGTAGAGCACGAGACTCTTAATCTCGGGGTCGTGGGTTCGAGCCCCACGTTGGGCGTTGCTGTTTTCCGCTCAGTGGCTCCTTAGCATGCGTGTTTCGTAAATAGGCCATCCATACTGTGTTTCCAATCAGGGTTAGATGCGTATAATTCGCAGCTAATGCATTAAGGATTCTCGTGTCCCTGTACCTCACTTTCGTAGCGCCCGGCTAGCTCAGTCGGTAGAGCACGAGACTCTTAATCTCGGGGTCGTGGGTTCGAGCCCCACGTTGGGCCTTGCTGTTTTCCGCTCAGTGGCTCCTTAGCATGCGTCTTTCGTAAATAGGCCTTCCATACTGTGTTTCCAATCAGGGTTAGATGCGTACAATTCGCAGCTAATGCATTAAGGATTCTCGTGTCCCTGTACCTCACTTCCGTAGCGCCCGGCTAGCTCAGTCGGTAGGGCACGAGGCTCTTAATCTCGGGGTCGTGGGATCGAGCCCCACGTTGGGAGTTACTGTTTTTCGCTGAGTGGCTCCTTGGCATCTGTCTTTCGTAAATAGGCCTTCCATACTGCGTTTCCAATCAGGGTTAGATGCGTATAACTCGCAGCTAATGCATTAAGGATTCTCGTGTCCCTGTACCTCACTTTCGTAGCGCCCGGCTAGCTCAGTCGGTAGGGCACGAGGCTCTTAATCTCGGGGTCGTGGGATCGAGCCCCACGTTGGGCGTTACTGTTTTTCGCTGAGTGGCTCCTTGGCATCTGTCTTTCGTAAATAGGCCTTCCATACTGTGTTTCCAATCAGGGTTAGATGCGTATAATTCGCAGCTAATGCATTAAGGATTCTCGTGTCCCTGTACCTCACTTTCGTAGCGCCCGGCTAGCTCAGTCGGTAGAGCACGAGACTCTTAATCTCGGGGTCGTGGGTTCGAGCCCCACGTTGGGCGTTGCAGTTTTCCGCTCAGTGGCTCCTTAGCATGCGTCTTTCGTAAATAGGCCTTCCATACTGTGTTTCCAATCAGGGTTAGATGCGTATAATTTGCAGCTAATGCATAAAGGATTCTCGTGTCCCTGTACCTCACTTTCGTAGCGCCCGCTCAGTCGGTAGAGCACGAGACTCTTAATCTCGGGGTCGTGGGTTCGAGCTCCACGTTGGGCGTTCCTGTTTTCCACTCAGTGGCTCCTTAGCATGCGTCTTTCGTAAATAGGCCTTCCATACTGTGTTTCCAATCAGGGCCACATGTGTATAATTTGAAGGTAATGGAGTAAGGAGTCTCCTGTCCCTGTACCTCACTTTCGTAGCGCCCGGCTAACTCAGTCGTCAGAGCACGAAACTCTTAATCTCGGGGTCGTGGGTTCGAGCTCCACGTTGGGCGTTCCTGTTTTCCACTCAGTGGCTCCTTAGCATGCCTCTTTCGCAAATAGGCCTTCCATACTGTGTTTCCAATCAGGGTTACATGTGTATAATTTGAAGGTAATGGAGTAAGGAGTCTCCTGTCCCTGTACCTCACTTTCGTAGCGCCCGGCTAACTCCGTCGGCAGAGCACGAGACTCTTAATCTCGGGGTCGTGGGTTCGAGCCCCACGTTGGGCGTTGCTGTTTTCCGCTCAGTGGCTCCTTAGCATGCGTCTTTCGTAAATAGGCCTTCCATACTGTGTTTCCAATCAGGGTTAGATGCGTATAATTCGCAGCTAATGCATTAAGGATTCTCGTGTCCCTGTACCTCACTTTCGTAGCGCCCGGCTAACTCAGTCGGCAGAGCACGAGACTCTTAATCTCGGGGTCGTGGGTTCGAGCCCCACGTTGGGCGTTGCTGTTTTCCGCTCAGTGGCTCCTTAACATGCGTCTTTCGTAAATAGGCCTTCCATACTGTGTTTCCAATCAGGGTTACATGTGTATAATTTGAAGGTAATGGACTAAGGAGTCTCCTGTCCCTGTACCTCACTTTCGTAGCACCCGGCTAACTCAGTCGGCAGAGCACGAGACTCTTAATCTCGGGGTCGTGGGTTCGAGCCCCACGTTGGGCGTTGTTGTTTTCCGCTCAGTGGCTCCTTAGCATGCGTCTTTCGTAAATAGGCCTTCCATACTGCGTTTCCAATCAGGGTTAGATGCGTATAATTCGCAGCTAATGCATTAAGGATTCTCGTGTCCCTGTACCTCACTTTCGTAGCGCCCGGCTAGCTCAGTCGGTAGAGCACGAGACTCTTAATCTCGGGGTCGTGGGTTCGAGCCCCACGTTGGGCGTTGCTGTTTTCCGCTCAGTGGCTCCTTAGCATGCGTCTTTCGTAAATAGGCCTTCCATACTGTGTTTCCAATCAGGGTTACATGTGTATAATTTGAAGGTAATGGAGTAAGGAGTCAACTGTCCCTGTACCTGACTTTCGTAGCGCCCGGCTAGCTCAGTCGGTAGAGCACGAGACTTAATCTCGGGGTCGTGGGTTCGAGCCCCACGTTGGGCGTTGCTGTTTTCCGCTCAGTGGCTCCTTAGCATGCGTATTTCGTAAATAGGCCTTCCATACTGTGTTTCCAATCAGGGTTAGATGCGTATAATTCGCAGCTAATGCATTAAGGATTCTCGTGTCCCAGTACCTCACTTTCGTAGCGCCCGGCTAGCTCAGTCGGTAGAGCACGAGACTCTTAATCTCGGGGTCGTGGGTTCGAGCCCCACGTTGGGCGTTGCTGGTTTCCGCTCAGTGGCTCCTAGCATGCGTCCTTCGTAAATAGGCCTTCGATATTGTTTCCAATCAGGGTTAGGTGCGTATAATTCGCAGCTAATGCATTAAGGAGTCTCGTGTCCCTGTACCTCACTTTCGTAGCGCCCGGCTAGCTCAGTCGGTGGAGCACGAGACTCTTAATCTCGGTGTCGTGGGTTCACGCCCCACGTTGGGCGTTGTTGGTTTCCGCTCAGTGGCTCCTAGCATGCGTCCTTCGTAAATAGGCCTTCGATATTGTGTTTCCAATCAGGGTCAGGTGCGTATAATTCGCAGCTAATGCATTAAGGAGTCTCGTGTCCCTGTACCTCACTCTCGTAGCGCCCGGCTAGCTCAGTCGGTGGAGCACGAGACTCTTAATCTCGGTGTCGTGGGTTCACGCCCCACGTTGGGCGTTGCTGTTTTCCGCTCAGTGGTTCCTTAGCATGCGTCTTTCGTAAATAGGCCTTCCATACTGTGTTTCCAATCAGGGTGACATGTGTATAATTTGAAGGCAATGGAGTAAGGAGTCTCCTGCCCCTGTACCTGACTTTCGTAGCGCACGGCTAGCTCAGTCGGTAGAGCACGAGACTCTTAATCTCGGGGTCGTGGGTTCGAGCCCCACGTTGGGCGTTGCTGTTTTCCGCTCAGTGGCTTCTTAGCATGCGTCTTTCGTAAATGGGCCTTCCATACTGTGTTTCCAATCAGGGTTAGATGCGTATAATTCTCAGCTAATGCATTAAGGATTCTCGTGTCCCTGTACCTCACTTTCATAGCGCCCGGCTAGCTCAGTCGGTAGGGCACGAGACTCTTAATCTCGGGGTCGTGGGTTCGAGCCATACGTTGGGCGTTGCTGTTTTCCGCTCAGTGGCTCCTAGCATGCGTCCTTCGTAAATAGGCCTTCGATATTGTGTTTCCAATCAGGGTTAGATGCGTATAATTCGCAGCTAATGCATTAAGGATTCTCGTGTTCCAGTACCTCACTTTCGTAGCGCCCGGCTAGCTCAGTCGGTAGAGCACGAGACTCTTAATCTCGGGGTCGTGGGTTCAATCCCCACGTTGGGCGTTGCTGTTTTCCGCTCAGTGGCTCCTTAGCATGCGTCTTTCGTAAATAGGCCTTCCATACTGTGTTTCCAATCAGGGTTAGATGCGTATAATTCGCAGCTAATGCATTAAGGATTCTCGTGTCCCGGTACCTCGCTTTCGTAGCGCCCGGCTAGCTCAGTCGGTAGAGCACGAGACTTTTAATCTCGGGGTCGTGGGTTCAATCCCCACGTTGGGCGTTGCTGTTTTCCACTCAGTGGCTCCTTAGCATGCGTCTTTCGTAAATAGGCCTTCCATACTGTGTTTCCAATCAGGGTTAGATGCGTATAATTCGCAGCTAATGCATTAAGCATTCTCGTATCCCTGTACCTCACTTTCGTAGCGCCCGGCTAACTCAGTCGGTATAGAGCACGAGACTCTTAATCTCGGGGTCGTGGGCTCGAGCCCCACGTTGGGCGTTGCTGGTTTCCGCTCAGTGGCTCCTTAGCATGCGTCTTTCATAAATAGGCCTTCCATATTGTTTTTCCAATCACGGTTAGATGCGTACAATTCGCAGCTAATGCATTAAGGATTCTCGTGTTCCTGTACCGCACTTTCGTAGCGCCCGGCTAGCTCAGTCGGTAGAACACGAGACTCTTAATCTCGGGGTCGTGGGTTCAATCCCCACGTTGGGCGTTGCTGTTTTCCGCTCAGTGGCTCCTTGGCATGCGTCTTTCGTAAATAGGCCTTCCATACTGTGTTTCCAATCAGGGTTAGATGCGTATAATTCGCAGCTAATGCATTAAGGATTCTCGTATCCCTGTACCTCAGTTTCGTAGCGCCCGGCTAACTCAGTCGATAGAGCACGAGACTCTTAATCTCGGGGTCGTGGGTTCGAGCCCCACGTTGGGCGTAGCTGTTTTCCGCTCAGTGGCTCCTTAGCATGCGTCTTTCGTAAATAGGCCTTCCATACTGTGTTTCCAATCAGGGTTAGATGCGTATAATTCGCAGCTAATGCATTAAGGATTCTCGTGTCCCTGTACCTCACTTTCGTAGCGCCCGGCTAGCTCAGTCGGTAGAGCACGAGACTCTTAATCTCGGGGTCGTGGGTTCGAGCCCCACGTTGGGCGTTGCTGGTTTCCGCTCAGTGGCTCCTAGCATGCGTCCTTCGTAAATAGGCCTTCGATATTGTTTCCAATCAGGGTTAGGTGCGTATAATTCGCAGCTAATGCATTAAGGAGTCTCGTGTCCCTGTACCTCACTTTCGTAGCGCCCGGCTAGCTCAGTCGGTGGAGCACGAGACTCTTAATCTCGGTGTCGTGGGTTCACGCCCCACGTTGGGCGTTGTTGGTTTCCGCTCAGTGGCTCCTAGCATGCGTCCTTCGTAAATAGGCCTTCGATATTGTGTTTCCAATCAGGGTTAGGTGCGTATAATTCGCAGCTAATGCATTAAGGAGTCTCGTGTCCCTGTACCTCACTCTCGTAGCGCCCGGCTAGCTCAGTCGGTGGAGCACGAGACTCTTAATCTCGGTGTCGTGGGTTCACGCCCCACGTTGGGCGTTGCTGTTTTCCGCTCAGTGGTTCCTTAGCATGCGTCTTTCGTAAATAGGCCTTCCATACTGTGTTTCCAATCAGGGTGACATGTGTATAATTTGAAGGCAATGGAGTAAGGAGTCTCCTGCCCCTGTACCTGACTTTCGTAGCGCACGGCTAGCTCAGTCGGTAGAGCACGAGACTCTTAATCTCGGGGTCGTGGGTTCGAGCCCCACGTTGGGCGTTGCTGTTTTCCGCTCAGTGGCTTCTTAGCATGCGTCTTTCGTAAATGGGCCTTCCATACTGTGTTTCCAATCAGGGTTAGATGCGTATAATTCGCAGCTAATGCATTAAGGATTCTCGTGTCCCTGTACCTCACTTTCATAGCGCCCGGCTAGCTCAGTCGGTAGGGCACGAGACTCTTAATCTCGGGGTCGTGGGTTCGAGCCATACGTTGGGCGTTGCTGTTTTCCGCTCAGTGGCTCCTAGCATGCGTCCTTCGTAAATAGGCCTTCGATATTGTGTTTCCAATCAGGGTTAGATGTGTATAATTCGCAGCTAATGCATTAAGGATTCTCGTGTTCCAGTACCTCACTTTCGTAGCGCCCGGCTAGCTCAGTCGGTAGAGCACGAGACTCTTAATCTCGGGGTCGTGGGTTCGAGCCCCACGTTGGGCGTTGCTGTTTTCCGCTCAGTGGCTCCTTGGCATGCGTCTTTCGTAAATAGGCCTTCCATACTGTGTTTCCAATCAGGGTTAGATGCGTATAATTCGCAGCTAATGCATTAAGGATTCTCGTGTCCCTGTACCTCAGTTTCGTAGCGCCCGGCTAACTCAGTCGATAGAGCACGAGACTCTTAATCTCGGGGTCGTGGGTTCGAGCCCCACGTTGGGCGTAGCTGTTTTCCGCTCAGTGGCTCCTTAGCATGCGTCTTTCGTAAATAAGCCTTCCATATTGTGTTTCCAATCAGGGTTAGATGCGTATAATTCGCAGCTAATGCATTAAGGATTCTTGTGTCCTTGTACCTCACTTTTGTAGCGCCCGGCTAACTCAGTCGGTAGAGCACGAGACTCTTAATCTCGGGGTCGTGGGTTCGAGCCACACGTTGGGAGTTGCTGTTTTCCGCTCAGTGGCTCCTTAGCATGCGTCTTTCGTAAATAGGCCTTCCATATTGTGTTTCCAATCAGGGTTAGATGCGTATAATTCGCAGCTAATGCATTAAGGATTCTCGTGTCCCTGTACCTCATTTTTTTGTAGCGCCCGGCTAGCTCAGTCGGTAGAGCACGAGACTCTTAATCTCGGGGTCGTGGGTTCGAGCCCCACGTTGGGCGTTGCTGTTTTCCGCTCAGTGGCTCCTTAGCATGCGTGTTTCGTAAATAGGCCATCCATACTGTGTTTCCAATCAGGGTTAGATGCGTATAATTCGCAGCTAATGCATAAAGGATTCTCGTGTCCCTGTACCTCACTTTCGTAGCGCCCGGCTAGCTCAGTCGGTAGAGCACGAGACTCTTAATCTCGGGGTCGTGGGTTCGAGCCCCACGTTGGGCCTTGCTGTTTTCCGCTCAGTGGCTCCTTAGCATGCGTCTTTCGTAAATAGGCCTTCCATACTGTGTTTCCAATCAGGGTTAGATGCGTACAATTCGCAGCTAATGCATTAAGGATTCTCGTGTCCCTGTACCTCACTTCCGTAGCGCCCGGCTAGCTCAGTCGGTAGGGCACGAGGCTCTTAATCTCGGGGTCGTGGGATCGAGCCCCACGTTGGGAGTTACTGTTTTTCGCTGAGTGGCTCCTTGGCATCTGTCTTTCGTAAATAGGCCTTCCATACTGCGTTTCCAATCAGGGTTAGATGCGTATAACTCGCAGCTAATGCATTAAGGATTCTCGTGTCCCTGTACCTCACTTTCGTAGCGCCCGGCTAGCTCAGTCGGTAGGGCACGAGGCTCTTAATCTCGGGGTCGTGGGATCGAGCCCCACGTTGGGCGTTACTGTTTTTCGCTGAGTGGCTCCTTGGCATCTGTCTTTCGTAAATAGGCCTTCCATACTGTGTTTCCAATCAGGGTTAGATGCGTATAATTCGCAGCTAATGCATTAAGGATTCTCGTGTCCCTGTACCTCACTTTCGTAGCGCCCGGCTAGCTCAGTCGGTAGAGCACGAGACTCTTAATCTCGGGGTCGTGGGTTCGAGCCCCACGTTGGGCGTTGCAGTTTTCCGCTCAGTGGCTCCTTAGCATGCGTCTTTCGTAAATAGGCCTTCCATACTGTGTTTCCAATCAGGGTTAGATGCGTATAATTTGCAGCTAATGCATAAAGGATTCTCGTGTCCCTGTACCTCACTTTCGTAGCGCCCGCTCAGTCGGTAGAGCACGAGACTCTTAATCTCGGGGTCGTGGGTTCGAGCTCCACGTTGGGCGTTCCTGTTTTCCACTCAGTGGCTCCTTAGCATGCGTCTTTCGTAAATAGGCCTTCCATACTGTGTTTCCAATCAGGGCCACATGTGTATAATTTGAAGGTAATGGAGTAAGGAGTCTCCTGTCCCTGTACCTCACTTTCGTAGCGCCCGGCTAACTCAGTCGTCAGAGCACGAAACTCTTAATCTCGGGGTCGTGGGTTCGAGCTCCACGTTGGGCGTTCCTGTTTTCCACTCAGTGGCTCCTTAGCATGCCTCTTTCGCAAATAGGCCTTCCATACTGTGTTTCCAATCAGGGTTACATGTGTATAATTTGAAGGTAATGGAGTAAGGAGTCTCCTGTCCCTGTACCTCACTTTCGTAGCGCCCGGCTAACTCCGTCGGCAGAGCACGAGACTCTTAATCTCGGGGTCGTGGGTTCGAGCCCCACGTTGGGCGTTGCTGTTTTCCGCTCAGTGGCTCCTTAGCATGCGTCTTTCGTAAATAGGCCTTCCATACTGTGTTTCCAATCAGGGTTAGATGCGTATAATTCGCAGCTAATGCATTAAGGATTCTCGTGTCCCTGTACCTCACTTTCGTAGCGCCCGGCTAGCTCAGTCGGTAGAGCACGAGACTCTTAATCTCGGGGTCGTGGGTTCGAGCCCCACGTTGGGCGTTGCTGGTTTCCGCTCAGTGGCTCCTAGCATGCGTCCTTCGTAAATAGGCCTTCGATATTGTTTCCAATCAGGGTTAGGTGCGTATAATTCGCAGCTAATGCATTAAGGAGTCTCGTGTCCCTGTACCTCACTTTCGTAGCGCCCGGCTAGCTCAGTCGGTGGAGCACGAGACTCTTAATCTCGGTGTCGTGGGTTCACGCCCCACGTTGGGCGTTGTTGGTTTCCGCTCAGTGGCTCCTAGCATGCGTCCTTCGTAAATAGGCCTTCGATATTGTGTTTCCAATCAGGGTTAGGTGCGTATAATTCGCAGCTAATGCATTAAGGAGTCTCGTGTCCCTGTACCTCACTCTCGTAGCGCCCGGCTAGCTCAGTCGGTGGAGCACGAGACTCTTAATCTCGGTGTCGTGGGTTCACGCCCCACGTTGGGCGTTGCTGTTTTCCGCTCAGTGGTTCCTTAGCATGCGTCTTTCGTAAATAGGCCTTCCATACTGTGTTTCCAATCAGGGTGACATGTGTATAATTTGAAGGCAATGGAGTAAGGAGTCTCCTGCCCCTGTACCTGACTTTCGTAGCGCACGGCTAGCTCAGTCGGTAGAGCACGAGACTCTTAATCTCGGGGTCGTGGGTTCGAGCCCCACGTTGGGCGTTGCTGTTTTCCGCTCAGTGGCTTCTTAGCATGCGTCTTTCGTAAATGGGCCTTCCATACTGTGTTTCCAATCAGGGTTAGATGCGTATAATTCGCAGCTAATGCATTAAGGATTCTCGTGTCCCTGTACCTCACTTTCATAGCGCCCGGCTAGCTCAGTCGGTACGGCACGAGACTCTTAATCTCGGGGTCGTGGGTTCGAGCCATACGTTGGGCGTTGCTGTTTTCCGCTCAGTGGCTCCTAGCATGCGTCCTTCGTAAATAGGCCTTCGATATTGTGTTTCCAATCAGGGTTAGATGTGTATAATTCGCAGCTAATGCATTAAGGATTCTCGTGTTCCAGTACCTCACTTTCGTAGCGCCCGGCTAGCTCAGTCGGTAGAGCACGAGACTCTTAATCTCGGGGTCGTGGGTTCGAGCCCCACGTTGGGCGTTGCTGTTTTCCGCTCAGTGGCTCCTTGGCATGCGTCTTTCGTAAATAGGCCTTCCATACTGTGTTTCCAATCAGGGTTAGATGCGTATAATTCGCAGCTAATGCATTAAGGATTCTCGTGTCCCTGTACCTCAGTTTCGTAGCGCCCGGCTAACTCAGTCGATAGAGCACGAGACTCTTAATCTCGGGGTCGTGGGTTCGAGCCCCACGTTGGGCGTAGCTGTTTTCCGCTCAGTGGCTCCTTAGCATGCGTCTTTCGTAAATAGGCCTTCCATATTGTGTTTCCAATCAGGGTTAGATGCGTATAATTCGCAGCTAATGCATTAAGGATTCTTGTGTCCTTGTACCTCACTTTTGTAGCGCCCGGCTAACTCAGTCGGTAGAGCACGAGACTCTTAATCTCGGGGTCGTGGGTTCGAGCCACACGTTGGGAGTTGCTGTTTTCCGCTCAGTGGCTCCTTAGCATGCGTCTTTCGTAAATAGTCCTTCCATATTGTGTTTCCAATCAGGGTTAGATGCGTATAATTCGCAGCTAATGCATTAAGGATTCTCGTGTCCCTGTACCTCATTTTTTTGTAGCGCCCGGCTAGCTCAGTCGGTAGAGCACGAGACTCTTAATCTCGGGGTCGTGGGTTCGAGCCCCACGTTGGGCGTTGCTGTTTTCCGCTCAGTGGCTCCTTAGCATGCGTGTTTCGTAAATAGGCCATCCATACTGTGTTTCCAATCAGGGTTAGATGCGTATAATTCGCAGCTAATGCATTAAGGATTCTCGTGTCCCTGTACCTCACTTTCGTAGCGCCCGGCTAGCTCAGTCGGTAGAGCACGAGACTCTTAATCTCGGGGTCGTGGGTTCGAGCCCCACGTTGGGCCTTGCTGTTTTCCGCTCAGTGGCTCCTTAGCATGCGTCTTTCGTAAATAGGCCTTCCATACTGTGTTTCCAATCAGGGTTAGATGCGTACAATTCGCAGCTAATGCATTAAGGATGCTCGTGTCCCTGTACCTCACTTCCGTAGCGCCCGGCTAGCTCAGTCGGTAGGGCACGAGGCTCTTAATCTCGGGGTCGTGGGATCGAGCCCCACGTTGGGAGTTACTGTTTTTCGCTGAGTGGCTCCTTGGCATCTGTCTTTCGTAAATAGGCCTTCCATACTGCGTTTCCAATCAGGGTTAGATGCGTGTAACTCGCAGCTAATGCATTAAGGATTCTCGTGTCCCTGTACCTCACTTTCGTAGCGCCCGGCTAGCTCAGTCGGTAGGGCACGAGGCTCTTAATCTCGGGGTCGTGGGATCGAGCCCCACGTTGGGCGTTACTGTTTTTCGCTGAGTGGCTCCTTGGCATCTGTCTTTCGTAAATAGGCCTTCCATACTGTGTTTCCAATCAGGGTTAGATGCGTATAATTCGCAGCTAATGCATTAAGGATTCTCGTGTCCCTGTACCTCACTTTCGTAGCGCCCGGCTAGCTCAGTCGGTAGAGCACGAGACTCTTAATCTCGGGGTCGTGGGTTCGAGCCCCACGTTGGGCGTTGCAGTTTTCCGCTCAGTGGCTCCTTAGCATGCGTCTTTCGTAAATAGGCCTTCCGTACTGTGTTTCCAATCAGGGTTAGATGCGTATAATTTGCAGCTAATGCATAAAGGATTCTCGTGTCCCTGTACCTCACTTTCGTAGCGCCCGCTCAGTCGGTAGAGCACGAGACTCTTAATCTCGGGGTCGTGGGTTCGAGCTCCACGTTGGGCGTTCCTGTTTTCCACTCAGTGGCTCCTTAGCATGCGTCTTTCGTAAATAGGCCTTCCATACTGTGTTTCCAATCAGGGCCACATGTGTATAATTTGAAGGTAATGGAGTAAGGAGTCTCCTGTCCCTGTACCTCACTTTCGTAGCGCCCGGCTAACTCAGTCGTCAGAGCACGAAACTCTTAATCTCGGGGTCGTGGGTTCGAGCTCCACGTTGGGCGTTCCTGTTTTCCACTCAGTGGCTCCTTAGCATGCCTCTTTCGCAAATAGGCCTTCCATACTGTGTTTCCAATCAGGGTTACATGTGTATAATTTGAAGGTAATGGAGTAAGGAGTCTCCTGTCCCTGTACCTCACTTTCGTAGCGCCCGGCTAACTCCGTCGGCAGAGCACGAGACTCTTAATCTCGGGGTCGTGGGTTCGAGCCCCACGTTGGGCGTTGCTGTTTTCCGCTCAGTGGCTCCTTAGCATGCGTCTTTCGTAAATAGGCCTTCCATACTGTGTTTCCAATCAGGGTTAGATGCGTATAATTCGCAGCTAATGCATTAAGGATTCTCGTGTCCCTGTACCTCACTTTCGTAGCGCCCGGCTAACTCAGTCGGCAGAGCACGAGACTCTTAATCTCGGGGTCGTGGGTTCGAGCCCCACGTTGGGCGTTGCTGTTTTCCGCTCAGTGGCTCCTTAACATGCGTCTTTCGTAAATAGGCCTTCCATACTGTGTTTCCAATCAGGGTTACATGTGTATAATTTGAAGGTAATGGAGTAAGGAGTCAACTGTCCCTGTACCTGACTTTCGTAGCGCCCGGCTAGCTCAGTCGGTAGAGCACGAGACTCTTAATCTCGGGGTCGTGGGTTCGAGCCCCACGTTGGGCGTTCCTGTTTTCCACTCAGTGGCTCCTTAGCATGCGTCTTTCGTAAATAGGCCTTCCATACTGTGTTTCCAATCAGGGTTACATGTGTATAATTTGAAGGTAATGGACTAAGGAGTCTCCTGTCCCTGTACCTCACTTTCGTATCACCCGGCTAACTCAGTCGGCAGAGCACGAGACTCTTAATCTCGGGGACGTGGGTTCGAGCCCCACGTTGGGCGTTGTTGTTTTCCGCTCAGTGGCTCCTTAGCATGCGTCTTTCGTAAATAGGCCTTCCATACTGCGTTTCCAATCAGGGTTAGATGCGTATAATTCGCAGCTAATGCATTAAGGATTCTCGTGTCCCTGTACCTCACTTTCGTAGCGCCCGGCTAGCTCAGTCTGTAGAGCACGAGACTCTTAATCTCGGGGTCGTGGGTTCGAGCCCCACGTTGGGCGTTGCTGTTTTCCGCTCAGTGGCTCCTTAGCATGCGTCTTTCGTAAATAGGCCTTCCATACTGTGTTTCCAATCAGGGTTACATGTGTATAATTTGAAGGTAATGGAGTAAGGAGTCAACTGTCTCTGTACCTGACTTTCGTAGCGCCCGGCTAGCTCAGTCGGTAGAGCACGAGACTTAATCTCGGGGTCGTGGGTTCGAGCCCCACGTTGGGCGTTGCTGTTTTCCGCTCAGTGGCTCCTTAGCATGCGTATTTCGTAAATAGGCCTTCCATACTGTGTTTCCAATCAGGGTTAGATGCGTATAATTCGCAGCTAATGCATTAAGGATTCTCGTGTCCCAGTACCTCACTTTCGTAGCGCCCGGCTAGCTCAGTCGGTAGAGCACGAGACTCTTAATCTCGGGGTCGTGGGTTCGAGCCCCACGTTGGGCGTTGCTGGTTTCCGCTCAGTGGCTCCTAGCATGCGTCCTTCGTAAATAGGCCTTCGATATTGTTTCCAATCAGGGTTAGGTGCGTATAATTCGCAGCTAATGCATTAAGGAGTCTCGTGTCCCTGTACCTCACTTTCGTAGCGCCCGGCTAGCTCAGTCGGTGGAGCACGAGACTCTTAATCTCGGTGTCGTGGGTTCACGCCCCACGTTGGGCGTTGTTGGTTTCCGCTCAGTGGCTCCTAGCATGCGTCCTTCGTAAATAGGCCTTCGATATTGTGTTTCCAATCAGGGTTAGGTGCGTATAATTCGCAGCTAATGCATTAAGGAGTCTCGTGTCCCTGTACCTCACTCTCGTAGCGCCCGGCTAGCTCAGTCGGTGGAGCACGAGACTCTTAATCTCGGTGTCGTGGGTTCACGCCCCACGTTGGGCGTTGCTGTTTTCCGCTCAGTGGTTCCTTAGCATGCGTCTTTCGTAAATAGGCCTTCCATACTGTGTTTCCAATCAGGGTGACATGTGTATAATTTGAAGGCAATGGAGTAAGGAGTCTCCTGCCCCTGTACCTGACTTTCGTAGCGCACGGCTAGCTCAGTCGGTAGAGCACGAGACTCTTAATCTCGGGGTCGTGGGTTCGAGCCCCACGTTGGGCGTTGCTGTTTTCCGCTCAGTGGCTTCTTAGCATGCGTCTTTCGTAAATGGGCCTTCCATACTGTGTTTCCAATCAGGGTTAGATGCGTATAATTCTCAGCTAATGCATTAAGGATTCTCGTGTCCCTGTACCTCACTTTCATAGCGCCCGGCTAGCTCAGTCGGTAGGGCACGAGACTCTTAATCTCGGGGTCGTGGGTTCGAGCCATACGTTGGGCGTTGCTGTTTTCCGCTCAG